>NW_027444072.1:0-29832 GCF_048569485.1 Anomaloglossus baeobatrachus | reverse complement strand
TAATGGGGGGCTACATTTTGTAAAACTAACAAAATAAATTATTCACCCCTGCTGTCACCTCAAGGATCCAGCACCGGCTGTCCTGTGGTCTGTGCAGCATTATGTCCCCGCTATACTAGACACAGGACGGATGCAGTTTGTGATCAGCTTCAGCGGTCAGGAGACTTAAACTGCAGGTATCACAAGCTGCAGCGATCCTGTGTCCCATAGAACGGTGACATTAATGCTGGCACAGAGCACAGGACGGCCGGTGGTGGATCCCAGAGGGTGATAGCAGGCGAGTACAATTTATTTTGTTATTTTTACAGAATCTGGCCTCCAGGTAATGACCTTTTGTCTGGACAAGTCCTTTAATAAACTATAATCCTCATCTTTCTTGCACCTGACAGCTCTAGTGGTGCATTCCCTGATGCTTCTGTTTACAGTGGCTGCAGACATCACAGCCCAGGTACCTCATGTGACCGCTGTAGACAATCACTGGTTTCAGACTCTTGTGCCGTATACCGTATCCAGTTTGTGCCATTTCTATCTAATGTAAATAGAAGCATTGGAGACAGTGCTGAAGCTGCAGCATATAGAAGGGTGGCAGGACTGTGCTGTGTTATATTCAGATGGTAAATATGGAGCTTATTTATTGTTTAGATTTGATAGCTGTGTCGAAAAACTAGGAAAAAACAGTAGAACCTATATGTTTACATCATTTTGTTATGGTATGAAGGAGGAAGGTGGTGGGGGGGGGCAAAAAGATTTCTTTCACAGGGGCCCCTTGTAGTCTGTGTCCGCCGCTGCCAACACCCCTCTGCTACTGCGACGTACCACAGGTCCAGAGCTGCATCTACAGACTAACTGCTGGCTGGAAGAGCAAGCTTGAGACTAGAGTGGCTGAATCAACCCTAAATGAAAAAACTGTCTACTGCGACTCGTTTGTTAGGACCTGTCTGAGGCCATCGGCTCAAAAAGGCTTCCTAGGACAGACTTAACACTAGCCACTCTATAATACAGGTTCCAAAGGAACCCTGGCCTTCACTTTTACACCCCTGTACAGAGATAGAGACTTACCATAGGGAATGGTTGCATCTACAGAGTAGCTGCTTGCCGGAGGAGCAAGCTTGAGGCTAGTGGTTCCTTCAACAATAACTTAAATATAGCAAACGAAAAGGCAACAGTATTTATCTGCCCAGGTCACAGAAACTGATGCACTAACAGGATACAGTAGTTCTCCTTGATACACCGTATTTTTTGGATTATAAGACGCACCGGACCATAAGACGCATCCTGGTTTTAGAGGAGGAAAATAGGAAAATAAAATTTTAACCAAAAAATGTGGTCATGACACACTGTTATGGGGCAAGGATCTGCTGCTGACACTGTTATGGGGGTAATGGCCTCAAATTCTCTACTAAGGTACCCCATTCTGGTAACGATCCTCCTGCCTTGTATATGATCCTGCTCATATACCCCCATCCTGCTCATATACCAGCATCCTGCTCATATACCCCCATCCATCCTGCTCATATACCAGCATCCTGCTCATATACCACCATCCATCCTGCTCATATACCCCCATCCATCCTGCTCATATACCACCATCCATCCTGCTTGTGTAACGCCCTGGCCAGCCAGGTAGTCACAGATAGGGCCCCGCATAACACCAGTCCCACATTAGGCAACATCAGCCAAACACATAAAACCCTAGTTACCCCCCCTTAGGACCTGAGGACACACCAGTGGGTCGGACCAGGCGGTTGGGAACGCCCACCTTGGGGTCTAGAAGGCCAAGGGCAGGATAAAGTAGAGATCAGTTAGGGAGGAGTGGAGTGAAGGTCAAGTGTGTGAAGCAGGCCTGTGTCAGGTCTGCAGCTAACTGACAGGTGCCAGGGTAGGAGCCCTGGGACCTCTGTCTAGGAGGCATACGGAGGCCTCTGTCTGTGGGAGCCGGGAAGACGGCTCGGTGGAACTGTGGTGGACCGGGACAGGGTAGTGGCCCGCCGGTACCGACCCGGGGAACTGAATCGGAAACCGGAGCACCAGGGGGGTACTCAGACCCTGAAACGAGGTCCAGAAGCCACTGGACTGAGTTAATCAACTGATTGAGGTCTGGACTTTAGGTCCTTTCCCACCAAAGTCCCGATTGAAGACAACAGCCCAACGAGGGGCATAAGTAGCCACCACCAAGGTTCAGAGATCCCACGGGCCAGCATCTGCGGGCAAACGGACTCCTTTGGCCACAACCAGCCGGGGAGCGGACTCCTGAGGTTGCAAGCACAGGCAGTCCACCATTCTACAAGGTGCAGGAGAAAGGCAAAGACCACCAGCCGGGTGGGGGACAAGACTGCAGCCAGCTGCGGGCACCGACCACCATCATCTTGGTTTACCAGAAACTCAAGTGTTTCATTCCAATAGTGAGTACACCAGTGCCCTCAGGCCGCCCATCTTCCTGCACCGCCAAACAGCCCATCAAGGGGTCCCGGGGCCACCATCTCTGCCCATGGAGGGGTTAACAACTTACTGCATACCATCTCCCCCGGGTGCCCCATCACAGCAGCGGTGGTATACACCTTCACCACATCCCGTGGGTGGCGTCACGAACTTGACACGACTCCGGCCGTACAACTACGTCCCCAAATTGCAAAAAAAAACCTTTTCGGGGATCGGAGTGCCCGCAGGGCCCCCGGGTCTGGAGACCCTCGAGCCACCCACTGAAGGTCCGGATCCGAGCGGCTCGGCTCCCGCCGAGCGCGGGGCGGCACACTCATATACCCCCATCCATCCTGCTCATATACTGTAATGCCTGATAGGAGCCACAGACTCAGACTGGCTGTAAGGGGAATCTAGAGAAAAGCCACTCACAAAGCAGGACCCCAAGAACTCTGTAACCCTTTAATCCCTTTACAGGGATTTGGAATTACACAGAGCCTCAGAGACTGCTACCTGTGGTAGACTGTAGTCCGCGATCGTCAGGCAGGGTCAAAAGCCAGGAGATGCAAAACAGGAACAGAATCGGCAGGCAAGGGCGTAGTGAGGAGACAAAGCAGGGGTCAAATCCGGAACTGGCAGCAAGGTACAAAAACGACAGGCAGGAGGGTAGTCAAACAAAAAGCAAAGGTCAGCGCACAGGAATCACAGTAAAAACAGCACATGAGCCAGGAGAACAGAACTATCACTGGCAGTGGTCATGTGACAGGAGGGGGAATAAGAAGGGTGTGGTGTCTTCCCATAGGCTGCAGGTGAATGTTGGCCACTTCAGCCGGGAGACACACGCCACCTACAGTCAGCCAGTGGTACTGCAGGTTCCAGGGAAACCCAGCCTAGTGGATGAGCGGAGCCTGTGCTCCGCAGAGCCACGGGCATCGACTCCTCTCCCATCGCTAGCACTATCCATGGTGGGAACATGGCGCCGTCTGGCGATCTGAGCAGAAGTCGCAGGAGCGGACTCCGATGGGGACGTGACATATACCCCCATCCTGCTCATATACCCCCATTCTGCTATATACCCCCCATCCTGCTCATAGACCCCCCATCCTGCTCATATACCCCCCATCCTGCTCATAATATACCTCCATCCTACACATAAAATACCCCCATCCTGGTATATGGCCTCTATCCTATGGCACAGAAAAAAAAAAAACCTTTATACTCACCTTTCCTCACTCCCTGCAGCACCGATCATCTTCCTCTCTGTCTCAGCTGCAGCGCCGCTGAGTGGAGCCGTCACCGTTGTCTGCAGCTTTGCGATGTCTTCCTGTCTGTGCCGGTCAGCTGATCTGTGTGGACACTAGCGGGGCGCACAGCGATGACGTCATCGCTATGCTCACCGCTCTCTACACAGATCAGCTGACCGGCACAGACAGGAACACATCGCGATGCTGCAGGGGGCTCCACACACGGTGACGGGTGAGTACACTGATTCACTGCACCCCGCGTTGATAATGATGCACGGGGGGCAGTGAATACAGCCGCACATGATCACTCCAGGCTGTAATTGCCAGGGGTGATCATGCGGGCCGGCTGTTAATTATGCGTGCACCCCCTGCCCATCATCATGGCTTCAGCGCTGAGAGATGATGGGCGGGATGATGGGCGTGCATATTAAATGAGCGGGCCCACGTGGTCATGGCAGGCTGCTACAGCCTGCTCGTGCCCCCAATGACTTGTTCCACCACAGCACCCTCATTCCCCGCAGCCACATTCAGACCATAAGACGCACCCCCACTTTCCCCCAACATTTGGGGGGAAAAAAGTGCGTCTTATGGTCCAAAAAATACGGTAGATGAAGGCAGCACAGGGGCAAAAAACTGATGAGACAACCACTAACAACCTACCAATTCATGGAAAGGATGATTGCTGAGTATTAAAATTGCAAAGGCATTATGCTTGTATACGGGGTGGGTAATTTAGTGCACAGTGCACCTGGCTTACAGCCTATTACTGAAGCCCCTACTATTAGATCAAATGGACTACCCAGCACTCTATCATTGCACTCCACCGGGACAGTCACCCTAGCTAGCACTCTTATGCGGGCGTCACACGGTACGATCTATCGTGCGATCACACGAGCGATCGTACCCGCCCCCGTCGTTTGTGCATCACGGGCAGTTAGTTGCCCGTGGCGCACAAAGCCGTTAAACCCCCGTCACACGCACTTACCTGCTGAGCGACGTCACTGTGGGCGGCAAACATCCACTTCCTGAAGGGGGTGAGACGTTCGGCGTCACAGCGACGTCAAACAGCGGCCAGCTAATAGAAGCGGAGGGGCGTAGATGAGCGGGATGTAAATATCCCGCCCACCTCCTTCCTTCCGCATAGCCGGCGGGACGCAGGTAAGCTGTGTTCATCGTTCCCGGGGTGTCACACGGAGCGATGTGTGCTACCCCGGGTACGATGAACAACCAGCGAAAAGAATAATAAACAATTTTTTAAAAATAAACGAGGTGTCAACGATACACGATTTGTAACCAATTTGCGAACGTTCAGAGACGCTCGTAGGTGTCACACGGGACGACGTCGCAAATGATGCCGGATGTGCATCACGAAAACCGTGACCCCGATGACATATCGCACGATAGATAGTTTCGTGTGACGCCGGCATTATCATTGCACTCCACCGGGACAGACACCGTACCCAGCACTCTCTCATACCTCCCAACCATCCCAGATTCTGCGGGACTGCCCCGATTTGCGGGCTCCCTCCCGCAGTCCCGCGGCTCACAGCTGCTGTCCCGGCTCCTCCCCTCAGGGCAGTGAATAAATTAAATTTGTATCTGCTCTGGGTTTTTAGGACAGCCAGGACTCAAACTCAAACTCATTGTTCATGGGCAGCAGCTCTACCACTGAGCTACTGCCTCAAATGAAAAACATAGGAAGATTTGGTAATCGTGACCTCTGTAGTGCAGTAGAGAAACAGAAGCAGATTATTCAACTACATGGATGGATGGATACATGGATGGATAGATAGATATAGATAGATAGATACATGGATGGATAGATGGAGAGATGATAGATGGATACATGGACAGACAGAAAGATAGATGGATACGTGATAGATACATAGATACATGATAGATAATAGATATATACATAATAGATAGATATTGCATCTCTTTGTAGGTGAAGGAAAGAGTCAGATTCATTTGTTCCCATAAAACTACTATGAAGAAATGAGGAAAAAAATACAAATAGATATAAAAAAAGTCTTTATTTCCACCACTTTGGATTCAAACTAGTAACTTTCAAACATGTGTCCAGCAGCACTTAGCTGGTGAACCACAAGGAATGACGATGCAAGAGGGAGGATTTTATATAGATGAACTTAAAATGCAGCCTCTGATTACACAGCTGATCACACAGGATACAGAGTAGCATCTCTATGTTCTGTATTCTAGAGGGAGAATAAAAGAGATTTTTCTTTTCTTCTAATAAAATTACTAAAATAATTTAAAAAAATAGAATATCATTTTATTACTTTTTTATAAAATAATAAACATCACAAATCAGCAAATAACATGAACATATTTGGTGTCTCTGTAATTGTAATGACCCAAACAAGACAGAGATCAGATTTATGGGGATCGGTAAATGGCATAAAAAAATGGTGCAATTATTTTTCTTTATTAAAACCCATAAAAAATGTTCACACGTAGCGTTAATGCTGCGTTTTTTCTGCAGGTGTTATTATTATTATTAATAATAATAATAAATAATGGAGAAAAGGCAAACAAAATACAGCAAAAATGGATTGTGTAGTTTGGTGCAGACAGTAGCAGAAAAAACCCCCCAGAATTTATGCAACGTGTGAACATGGCCTTATAGGCAGAAATAAGCAATATGTCATATAGTGACACATAAATATAAGAAAATTTTGGCTGCTATGACTATGAATGAACAGTCCGGGACATCTGCTGAATGATCCTTATTGCCAAATGGGTGTGGCTAGGGGTGTGGCCAAAATTTGCCACAGCGCGCCTTTCACTTTGTCCCTCTATCCTTTCTTCAAAAGTGGGGAGGTATGCTCTATCATTGCACTCCACCAGGACAGACACCCTAGTTTACAAGACCAACATAGATGGGATTGGCTGAAATCAAGATCCATTAAAATATGATAACTTAAATGAGGTATTGGTTAATATTTTGGCCAAAATACACAAGCTCACAACCCAACGTCAAGGGTCCTCATTATTTTTTGGGTATCCATACTAAAATTATGAGCAAAGCCACAGAAAAATTAAAATTTCCCAAAATTTCATAAGTTCAATATAGCAAAAAATGGGCAACGGTATTCATCTGCCCAGGTTACCCAATCTAATGCTGATGAGACAACCACTCAACCTGCCAAATTATGGAGGGGTGATTGCTCAGTATTAACATTGCACATAGATAAGGCTTGTATAGGGTGCTGGTCACATACATGAAGTGCCAGTGCCTAGCTTACAGCCTAGTATTGATGACCATAGTATTAGATTAGGCGGGCTGCCCAGCACTCTATCAGTGCACCCCACCATCACAGACACCCTAGTTTACAAGGCCAACATAGATGGGCTTGGCTGCATCCTGCATAAAGAAATATAACGTGCAAAAATATATAATACATTTATGTGGCATGGGTCAATATTTTGGCCAAAATATACAAGCTCGCAACCCACGTCAAGGGTCCTCATTTTCTTGCGAGTCCCTACCTAAAATTAAATGCAAAGCCACAGAAAAAGGAATTAAAATTCTCTAAAAGCTCATAAGTTCAATATAGCAAGAAAAAATGCTAAATCTTTCTGTGGCTTGGCTTTTAATTCACCTTTAAAGGGGTTTCCCCATGAATAAAGATAAACTTAATCAATTAAACAGGATCCCAGCTGATTCTTTTTGTGAGGTAAAACATTTCCTTACTTGCTTTTAAAAAATGTTTTACCTCAAAGAAAGAATAATTAGCGATCAAGTCCTCCCCTGCCATGGAGTATTAGCAGACCATGTCCCTGTACGGTCAGACACGGCCATTACAGTAGTAGGGGCACATATATAAGATTATCTCCGCACAGGAACATTTTTTCTTAATTATATCCAATTCTGGAAATTATTATTATTCCAAGATTTGATTAAAGTTTATGTTAAGATTAAGTTTGCTCATGGGAAAACGCCTTTAACTAACTAAAGCTTTTTTCCCCCCTAAATGTTGGGATCTGTCTAAGTACGTCAGCTCAAAAAGGCTTCCTGGGATAGACTTGGAGCAAAACACTCCATTAATGCTGGTCCCAAAGAAACCCCGGCCTACACCCTTGAGCCTCAATACAAAGATCGCTTCATAGCCTTAAGGTTGAAAGACTTAAGTCCACCAAGTTCAGCCTAAAAGCTAATGTGTTGATCCAGAGGAAGGCAAAAACCCCATGAGGCAGATGCTAATTGCCCCGTATTAGGGGAAAAATTCCTTCCCAATTCAACATACGGCAATCAGACTAGTTCCCTGGATCAACGTCCCATATAACAAAATCTAGTAACAATAACCTGCAATATTCTATTATTCACAAAAAGCACACATGCTATCCATGAACTTTTTTCTTTCAGCCGGGGTAGTAATGGAGGTGTCTGATAGACACCTCTCCATTACTAACCCCCGGGGTTAATGCCAGCTGTCAATTCGAAGCTGACATCAACCGCAAAAGTATTAAACCGATTGCCACCACACAAGGGCAATCAGGAAAAGCAAGGCAAAGCACCAGAATGGCTGCATCTAATGCATGTGCCACTTCTGAGGTGGCTGGGGCTGCTATTTTAGGCTGAGAAGGGCCAAATAACCATGGTCCTTCCCAGCCTGATAATACCAACCCCCACTGTCTGCTTTGCCTTGGCTAGTTATAAACATAGGGGGAGCCCTCTCCATTTTTTTTAAATTTATTAATTTTGTTCACAGCAATCTTCCTCATGCAACAAAGTTTGTTAATTTGTTGCACTGCAGCCTTTCAACAAACTTTATTAGCAAACGAACAGCATTCAAACTCAGACACAGACTTATTTTTAAAAAGTCTGTGTTGGAGTTCGAGCCCTGAACACCCAGTGTCTGGTATGATCCCTGAACTTTACAGTTCAGGTTCGCTCATCTCCAATCATAACACAATATGTTATAACTGGCATGCAGACACTTAGCAAATATAATATTACAACTTGTGAAATATTTTAATCTGGTACCTTGCAATTTAGTATAAGAAATTATCTGTGGATAATAACACTCAAGGGTAATTCCCTTCAGTACTTAAGACAATGTCTCCAGCAACAGACAAGGACAATATACAAAGCAAAATGAGAAAAGTTCCTTCGCACTCCTAGGGTACCGTCACACTTTAGCGACGCAGCAGCGATCCCACCAGCGATCTGACCTGGTCAGGATCACTGCTGCGTCACTACATGGTCGCTGGTGAGCTCTCAATCAGGCAGATCTCACCAGCGACCAGCCCCCAGCCAGCAGCGACGTGGAAGCGATGCTGCGCTTGCAGGGAGCCGGCGCCTGGAAGCTGCGGACACTGGTAACCACAGAAAACATCGGGTAACCAAGCGCTTGTTACCCGATATTTACCTTGGTTACCAGCACAAACCGCTTAGCGCTGGCTCCCTGCACTCGTACACCTCAAAAAATCAAACCCCACCATAAAATTCAATACTTTATTCCATTAAACCAACAAAGTGCAAATTAAAAACAGAGTAGTTTGATGCATTAAGTTACGGTCACAGGGAGGATCCCGGGCAGATTCCCTATTCTTTCCCTTCCTGACCGCAGGGGTCGGCACCCTACAAGGGTAAACGCTCACAGAGATCAGCAGCACGAATAAGGTTGTCAGTACAGGGTTTGAAGGGTCAGTCCACGTCGAGCGGGGGCACCACTGCGTTTACCCTTGTAGGGTGCCGACCCCTACGGTCAGGAAGGGAAAGAATAGGGAATCTGCCCGGGATCCTCCCTGTGACCGTAACTTAATGCATCAAACTACTCTGTTTTTAATTTGCACTTTGTTGGTTTAATGGAATAAAGTATTGAATTTTATGGTGGGGTTTGATTTTTTGAGGTGTACTTTGTCTAAAGACCCCCCTGAACATTTTTCTAAGGTTTCTCCCTGCACTCGTAGCCAGAGTATACATTGTGTTAATTTTACCCGATATGTACTCCGGCTACGTGTGCAGGAAGCAGGCACTGGCAGCGTCAGAGCGGCGGACGCTAATAACGAAGGTAAATAGGGCTTCCTTGGTTACCCGATATTTACCTTGGTTACAGCTTACCGCAGGCTGCCAGACGCCGGCTCCTTCTCCCTGCACATTCAGATTGTTGCTCTCTCGCTGTCACACACAGCGATGTGTGCTTAACAGCGGGAGAGCAACAACTAAAAAATTAACCAGCAGTGTGTGTAACGAGCAGCGATCTCACAGCAGGGGCCAGATTGCTGCTCAGTGTCACACACAGCGAAATCGCTAATGAGGTCACTGCTGCGTCACAAAAACCGTGACTCAGCAGCAATCTCGCTAGCGATCTCGCTATGTGAGAAGTACCGCCTAGACCTGAAGTGCTCAGATAAAGTCCAACGACACCGCCTCTTTATATCCAGAGACGTTCCAGTTCCTAAAATCAGGTATTCAGAGCACCACCGGCGCGGACTCTACTAACTCCACAGTGATTGTGACAAGGTCCCACTCGACCGCCGCAGGTGTGACAGTGCGTCCAGGTCCCGCTCGACCACCACAGTTGTGACCCCTCGTCCACTTTTGAAATGTGGAGATTTCAGTCACCCAGTGTTACTAATAGAAATTCACATATAACAATACCTTTTTAGGTTTTTAATTTAATTGTATGAACGTATATCTTACCATCATGTAAAAATAAACACCAGACAATAGACAGTGATTGAAAAATATCAAAAGGATAAAAATCTAATTTGAATATCAAGATTTTCTATATATGCAATAGCATTATCATTTACAATATAGAAATCCTTCTTATCACCATGGTAGGATCTCAGGGGGCACTCCTCAACAATGTGCTGGATAGTTTGACGATCTGCTCCACAGTCACAGGTCGGAGAGTCATATTTTCCCCACTTATACAAAAAATCTGCACAGACGCCAAAGTTTGTTCTGATACGATTTAGAGTAACCCACGTTTTCCTTGGTAGATTGAAGCCTGGTGGAGGGTTTTGTAAATTAGGGAACATTTGGGGATCACCGTCTACTACATTGACCCAAAGTTCTCGCCTTTTTAACATTGACCCAAAGTCTATACCTTTTTAGGTATATAATATACTATTACCAGGTGACAAAATCCAACAAGGTACCGGAATAAATTATATAAAAATTCATCTTCTTTTGGGTTCCTCAACTAGTATTATGTTTTCTTGGTTTACATAGGTGACATCACCTATTTTTAGTCTGCAGATTATATAATACAGTGGAACCTTGGATTACGATCATAATTGGTTCCGGGTGTCTGCTATTAAACCAAGTTACTCTTATATCAAAGCAAATTTTCCCATAGGAAGTAATTTAAACGCAGACAATTCGTTCCACAACACAAAACTATTTCCTGTATTTATAAAAACTTTTACAGTAATACAACATAATCTATATATATAATTGCCTTATTCTGTCTGTCTGTCTTGCTCCAAAATTCTGTCGTTACCGCGACAAGCGTCTCATTGGCCGCTCGCCTCGGCTCCGCCCTCCCGCACGGATTGGCCGCTCGCCCAGGCTTCGCCCCCCACACGGATTGGCCTCTCGCCCCGGCCCCCTGCACGCATTGGCAACTCGGCCACGCCCCGCCCCCCTCACGCATTGCACGCTCGCTCTGGCCCCGCCCCCCGCACGCATTCCCCGAACCGACACGGAGCCCCGACTCCCAGGTGAGTGCTGTACCCCCGGGAGCCCACACCAGCGTACGCCGGCAACCCAGCCGACACATACCCTCGCATTGCTGGGGTTGCCGGCGTACGCTGGTGTGGGCTCCCGTGCGTGCGGGGGGGCGGGGTACGCTGGTAACCATGGTACACATCGGGTAATATTGTGTAGCATGGTTACCAGCGTACACCGGCTCCCGGTACACATGTGCAGAAGAGAGAAGACAGAAGAAAGAAGACCCCCGATCATACTCACCAGAAGCCGACTGGGAGCAGGTGAGCGCATCAAGGTCCTGCAGCGGCGGAACACACACACACGCACACACATAAGAACAGACACACACACACACACACACATCAGATCACATTCACTGTCACACACACATCAGATCGCATCCACACACTCACAACATCCAGTGATATCGCTTGCTTCTCGGCGGCGATACTGTGCGTGCAGTGACCTTCCAGGACCTGCCGGAGGATCACATGGCCGGAAGCATGAGTGTGAGCGCATATGTGCGATATCGTCAATGTGTGTGTATGCGATCGGGTGTGTGCGTGTATGCGATCGGATGTGTGCGTGTATGCGATCGGATGTGTGCGTGTATGCGATCGGATGTGTGCGTGTATGCGATCGGATGTGTGCGTGTATGCGATCGGATGTGTGCGTGTCGGCAGAAGGCAGAGGAGCACTGCGTGCAGCACAGCTGCTGGGACCGTCCACCGGAGGGCACAGGCAGAAGTGGGGTGTGAGTGTATGAGATCAGATGTGTGCGTGTATACTGTCTGATGTGTGACTGTGATGGGGGGTGCACAGCATGGGGGATGGAGCACGATGGGGGGTGCGCAGCATGGGGGATGGAGCATGATGCGGGGTGCGCAGCATGGGGGGTGGAGCACGATGGGGGGTGCGCAGCATGGGGGATGGAGCACGATGGGGGGTGCGCAGCATGGGGGATGGAGCACGATGGGGAGTGCGCAGCATGGGGGATGGAGCACGTTTGGGAGTGTGCAGCATGGGGGATGGAGCACGATGGGGAATGCGCAGCATGGGGGATGGAGCACGATGGGGAGTGCACACCTCCCCCCAAAACACACACACACACACACCGCCACACACGCACTGCACAACACACCACACACACACTGGGAACCACAAACACCGCCCTACACAGACACCCACACACACAGACAACGCCGCACACACACAACACCCAACACACAAACACCGCGGCACACACAAATATACGCACATACCGCACAACACACACATTGCACAAAACATCCCTCCCCCAAAACACACACCCCACACAAACCGCGCAACACACACACACAACGCTACAGACACACACCGCTCCACAAACAACGCAACACACACAATGCAACACACAAACAACACCGCTCTCACCCCCCGCCACAGCCAGAACATGTACAGCGCCCTACACAAACACTTGGTAACTACACACAACAACATATATATATATATATATATATATATATATATATATAAAACAAAAATCATATGTTCTATTTGCAGACATTATATATATATATATATATATATATATATATACATACATATATATATATATATATATATATATATATAAAGTACAGACCAAAAGTTTGGACACACCTTTTTCTTCGCCCGGGTTAATAACTGTTGTTAACAAAATAGAATGTATTAACATTCCTGGGATAGAATGTATAAATAGAATGTATTAACACCCGGGATAGTAACTGTCTCTCTGTTTCTCTCCATTTCTCTGTCTGTCTCCCCCTCTGTATATATCTATCTGTCTCTCTTTGTCTCTTTCCCTGTCTGTCTCTGACTGTCTCTGTCTCTTTCTCCGTCTGTCTCAATCTCTTTCCCTGTCTGTCTATCTATCTCTTTCCCTGTCTGCCTATCTCTGTCACTTTCCCTGTCTGTCTCTTTCCCTCTCTTTCCCTCTGTCTGTCTCTTTGTCTGTATCTTTACCTGTCTTTGTCTGTCTCTTACCCTGTCTCTTTCCCTTTCTTTCCCTGTCTGTTTCCCTGTGTCTGTCTCTCTGTCTGTGTGTCTCTTTCCCTGTGTCTGTCTCTTTCTGTCTGTCTCTTACCCTGTCTATGTCTGTTTCTTACCCTGTCTGTGTCTGCCTCTTTCCCTGGCTGCATTGTGACACGCCAACATTCCATATAAGGGCGTGGCTGCGCATTCTTCTGAAGTTCTGGCTGCACTGTGGCTCCCAGCTCCATTTGCTTTAATGGAGGCAGGTTTTTTGGCGAATAACTGTAAAGCGCAGGGTTAAAATTTCCCCTCAAAACATAGCCTATAACGCTCTCGGGGTCCAGACGTGTGAGTGTGCAAAATTTTGTGGCTGTAGCTGCGACGGTGCAGATGCCAATCCCGGACATACACACATACACACATATACACACACACACACACACATTCAGCTTTATATATTAGATAACAAAAATCATACATTAACTACACAATACGTAAATTCTAGAATACTCGATGCGTAGAATCGGGCCACCTTCTAGTGTACTATATTCACATACAATTATTACAGTACACTAATACAAAATACTGTGCAGTAAAAAACATGTAAAACAAATTATACTGCACATTAGCTTACAATAGAATTGGTGTGCGAGAGGTACATTACAAGAAATGTGCTGTACTGGTTAGCCGAAAGAAAGTACAATACTATATCCACAACTGCAAATTGATAGAAATGATATATAGTATATACTGTACTGAACAATAGTATACCGTTCCTATTTTTCTGGCCGCTCATTCAGTGTATCATTTGCTGGCTCCACATCTTCTCTTCCTCTCACTGTTGGGGTCCCTCAAGGTTCAGTCCTTGGCCCTCTTTTCTCTCTCTACACTGCCCCAATTGGACACACCATCAGTAGATTTGGCTTTCAGTACCATCTTTATGCTGATGACACACAGCTACACCTCATCGCCTGAGCTCACCCCCGCTGTACTACAGAACACAAGTGACTGCCTGACTGCAGTTTGCAACATCATGTCTGCTCTTTATCTGAAACTTAACCTTTCCAAAGCTGAACTTCTTTTCCCCCGTCTTCCAACGTTCCTAAACCTGACATTTCCCTCTCTGTGTGTGGCACAACGATAAGTCCTAGGAAGCAAGCTCGCTGTCTGGGTGTTATACTTGACACTGACCTCTCCTTCACCTCCCACATACAATCTCTTGCCCGCTCCTGACGCTTGCACCTCAAGAACATCTCTAGAATCCACCCCTTTCTCACAATGGAAACGACAAAAACCCTTACCGTGGCCCTGACCCACTCTCGCCTTGACTACTGTAACTCTCTATTAATTGGTCTCCCCCTAACTAGAGTCTCTCCTCTACAGTCCATCCTTAATGCAGCAGCCAGGGTCACCTATCTGGCTAACTCCTACTCGGATGCCTCTGCTCAGTGCCAGTCATTGCATTGGCTGCCCATATATCACAGGATCTAATTCAAACTGCTTGTTTTCAGCCACAAAGCTTTCCACAGTGCGGTACCCCCCCTACATCTCCACCCTCCTCTCTATCACCCCACCTGTTCTCTACGCTCTGCAAATGACTTTCGACTAACATCCACACTAATCAGAACCTCCCCCTCCCGGATCCAAGACTTGTCCCGAGCCACACCAATCCTCTGGAACGCTCTACCCTAAGCAGTTAGGATGAATCACAACTCACTCAGCTTCAGATGCTCCCAGAAACGCATCTTTTTAGGGCGACCTATCACACTCAGTAGCCAAACTAAATTCACATAGTCCCTCCACAACTTCTCAGAACATAACCCCGCATCAAACTCCATGGCACCCAAATGCATCTCAAGGTTCTGGCCAACTGGTCCAGGAAGCCATTATTTATCCCCCATTTCCTTGAGATAGCAGAATTGTCATTGTAAATAAGCACTTGTACCTTGTCCCCCCCTTATCATTGTAGATTGTAAGCTCTCATGAGCAGGGTTGTCTACCCGTTGGCGTGCCGCCAGAGCACATCGCTACCCGTTGGTGTGCAGCCGGAGCACACCGCTACCCGTTGGCGTGCCACCGGAGCACACCGCTACCCGTTGGCGTGCCACCGGAGCACACCGCTACTCGTTGGCATGCCACCGGATCACACCGCTACCCGTTGGCGTGCCGCCGGAGCACACCACTACCCGTTGGCATGCCACCGGAGCACACCGCTACGCGTTGGCGTGCCACCGGAGCACACCGCTACCCGTTGGCATGCCACCGGAGCACACCGCTACCCGTTGGCGTGCCGCCTTTTTGCTTCTATTGGCCCGACCACCGGGCTGCACCCTTGGATCTTTGGCCAACCATTGGGCTACACCCTTTGGCCTACCATCGAGCTGCACCCTTGGGCCTCTTGTGCCAATCGGACTACACCCTTGAATCTTTGGCCAACCATTGGAAAGCACCCATGGGCCGACCATTGGGCTGCAACATCGGGCCTCTCTTGGGCTGACCACCGCTACCCGTTGGCGTGCCGCCGGAGAACACTGCTACCCGTTGGCGTGCCGCCGGAGCACACCGCTACCCGTTGGCGTGCCGTCGGAGCACACCGTTACCCGTTGGCGTGCCGCCTTTTTGCTTCTATTGGCCCGACCACCGGACTCCACCCTTGGATCTTTGGCCAACTATTGGGCTGCACTCTTTGGCCTACCATCGAGCTTCACCCTTGGGTGTTATGATACGGAACCATGGAAGACCACCACAAATCATTGGCAAAAAAGGTGACAAGAGCATTGGCAACTAATCTGGCCGCCATCCCCTTACTAACCATTACAACTAGAAGTAGCCGAGGGGTGAACTAACATCCTGTGCACTGCGAACCCAGCCGGAGAACTAACTATCCTAAAGGTAGGAAAGATGAATAACTCTCTGCCTCAGAAAATAGACAAGAATAGCTAGCCCCCCACATTCAAAGACTGCGGTGATATAGGAAAAACACAATACACAGGTAGATGACATGATTAGCAAAAGGTGAGGCCCCCGCTGACTAAAATAGGAAAGGACAGGAAAGGGACTGATGGTGGCCAGAGAAAAACCCTGCAAAATACCAACTTCCTGATAGTACAAAAAGGCCCTCAGATCGCACGATCTGAACTCCGTCCTATACCAGGTGCCCTTGTCATACCAATGAACAGAAAACAAGAATCATAACAAATTCAACAAGCCACAAACACATGGACCCAAAGGAGCTATACTCCACACAGAACTGCAGGGAGTTCCTCAACAATCCACTAAGGGGGAAAATCCCTGCAAGCAAATAAACTGAAACCAACCACAGCAAATGACAAACCCAGATAAACAAAAGAACCAGACAATAAATAATGAGCAAGCACATATCTGGGGAAGATGTGATGTAGAGCAGGAAAAAGCAGGCTGGAGATACAAAGAACAACTGACATCCGGCAACAGCCTGCAATCAGACCAGGATTTAAATAAGCAGAGAGTTAGCAAAGGAAACACCCACTGCACAACACAAGTGGTCCAAGTCCAAACCATTCCTGGCCACCAGAGGGAGCCTCCCAGCAGCCAAAACATAACTAACATTCACAACACTTGGGCCTCTTGTGCCATCCACCGGGCTATACCCTTGGATCTTTGGCCAACCATTGGAATGCACCCATGGGCCTACCATCGGGCTGCACCCTCGGGCCTCTCTTGGGCCTCACCCCGCTAACCGTTGGCATGCCGCCGGAGCACACCGCTACACGTTGGCGTGCCGCCGGAGCACACCGCTACCCGTTGGCGTGCCGCCTTTTTGCTTCTATTGGCCCGACCACTGGGCTGCACCCTTGGATCTTTGGCCAACCATTGGTGTTGTGAATGTTAGTTATGTTTTGGCTGCTGGGAGGCTCCCTCTGGTGGCCAGGAATGGTTTGGACTTGGACCAGGTGTGTTGTGCAGTGGGTGTTTCCTTTGCTAACTCTCTGCTTATTTAAATCCTGGTCTGATTGCAGGCTGTTGCCGGATGTCAGTTGTTCTTTGTATCTCCAGCCTGTCTAATCCTGCTCTACACTACATCTTCCCCAGATAAGTGCTTGCTCTTTATTTATTGTCTGGTTCTTTTGTTTATCTGGGTTTGTCATTTGCTGTGGTTGGTTTCAGGTTATTTGCTTACAGGGATTTTCCCCCTCATTGGATTGTTGGGGAACTCCCTGCAGTTCTGTGTGGAGTATAGCTCCTTTGGGTCCATGTGTTTGTGGCTTGTTGACTTTGTTATGATTCTTGTTTTCTGTTCATTGGTATGACAAGGGCACCTGGTATAGGACGGAGTTCAGATCGTGCAATCTGAGGGCCTATTTGTACTATCAGGAAGTTGGTATTTTGCAGGGTTTTTCTCTGGCCACCATCAGTCCCTTTCCTGTCCTTTCCTATTTTAGTCAGCGGGGGCCTCGCCTTTTGCTAATCCTGTCATCTACCTGTGTATTGTGTTTTTCCTATATCACCGCAGTCTTTGAATGTGGGGGGCTAGCTATTCTTGTCTATTTTCTGAGGCAGCGAGTTATTCATCTTTCCTACCTTTAGGATAGTTAGTTCTCCGGCTGGGTTCGCGGTGCACAGGATGTTAGTTCACCCCTCGGCTACTTCTAGTTGTGATGGTTATTAAGGGGATGGCGGCCAGATTAGTTGCCAATGCTCTTGTCACCTTTTTTGCCAATGATTTGTGGTGGTCTTCCATGGTTCCGGATCAGAACAGTACATCCGGCCCACAAATTTAAAGGGTACTTACTCTTAAGAAAAAGAAAAAAAAGAGGAAAAAAAAAAGCTGCTGAGAATTTTTTTTTTGGTGTTTTTCCTCTTCTTCCTTGGGTTCTGTGGAAGATTTCTTTTTTCTAGCATGGATGAATTAGAGAAGCGTGTTGCTCATCTTGATGCTAAGGTTCGTCGTATAGAGTCTTATCTTGCACAGACTCCCCTTGCAGAGCCTAAGGGGCACTTTGCACACTGCGACATCGCAGGTGCGATGTCGGTGGGGTCAAATTGAAAATGACGCACTTCCGGCATCGCATGCGACATCGCAGTGTGTAAAGGCTGGATGATACGATTAACGAGCGCAAAAGCGTCGTAATCGTATCATCGGTACAGCGTCGGCGTAATCCATAATTACGCTGACGCAATGGTCCGATGTTGTTCCTCGCTCCTGCGGCGGCACACATCGCTGTGTGTGAAGTCGCAGGAGCGAGGAACGTCTCCTACCGGCCTCACTGCGGCTTCCGTAGGATATGCGGAAGGAAGGAGGTGGGCAGGATGTTTACATCCTGCTCATCTCCGCCCCTCCGCTCTGATTGGCCGCCTGCCGTGTGACGTCGCAGTGACGCCGCACGACCCGCCCCCTTAACAAGGAGGCGGGTCGCCGGCCACAGGGACGTCGCACGGCAGGTGAGTGTGTGTGTGAAGCTGGCGTAGCGATAACTTTCGCTACGCCAGCTATCACCACATATCGCTGCTGCGACGGGGGCGGGCACTATCGCACTCGGCATCGCAGCATCGGCCTGCGATGTCGTAGTGTGCAAAGCCCGCCTAAGATTCCTGTTCCTGAATTTTTTTCGGGAGATAGGTCGAGATTTTTGAGCTTCAAAAATAATTGTAAATTATTTTTTGACCTGCGCCCTAAGTGAATCCCGTACAGCAGGTTAAGATTGTCATCTCCTTGCTGCGTGGTGACCCTCAGGACTGGGCCTTCTCTTTAGCGTCTGATAATCCGATTCTCAGTGATGTGGACTCCTTTTTTCAGGCCTTGGGTTTATTATATGACGAACCCAATATTGTGGACCAAGCAGAAAAGGTCTTGTTGTCCTTAACTCAGGGTTTGGATTCTGCAGAAACGTTTTGTCAGAAATTTCGAAAGTGGGCGGTCCTTACCAAATGGAATGATGATGCGCTTGCGGCTCTTTTTTGGAAGGGTATTGCTGATGCTGTGAAGGATGTAATGGTAGGATTTCTCGTCCCTTCTGGTCTTGATGCCTCTATGACATTGGCCATTCAGATTGATAGGCGTTTACGTGAGCGCAGGAAGACACATGCTGGTTTTGTGCCTGTGGAACAGCCTTTGGAGCCTATGGAGTGTGATAGGGTCCTTTCTAATGCTAGTCGGCAGGGGTTCAGACGGAAGAATAGACTTTGCTTCTATTGTGGAGACACTTCTCATAACATCTCTGTCTGCCCTAAACGTGAAAGGAGATTGGCTACTTCTGTTACTGTGGGTTCTTTGCAACCAAAGTTTCTTTTGTCTGTCACATTGATTTGCTCATTGTCTTCCTTTTCGGCATTTGCCTTTGTAGACTCAGGGGCAGCGCTCAATTTGATGGATTTTGGGTTTGCTAGGGATTGTGGTTTCTCCATGGTTCCTTTGCAAACTCCTATTCCTTTAAGGGGCATTGATGCTACCCCTTTGGCAGAACATAAACCCCAATTTTGGACTCAGGTGCCTATGAGAGTTGCACCAGCGCATCAGGAAACTTGTACATTTTTAGTATTGCATAATTTACAGGATACCTTGGTACTGGGATTCCGTGGTTGCAGACCCATAATCCGGTTCTTGACTGGAGATCCTTGTCGGTAGCTAATTGGGTTTGTCAAGGTGTGCATCAGGACCTTTCCGTGTCATCCACGTCTGCTCAGGCAGTTGATGTTCCGGCCTTCTTGTCTGATTTCCGTGATGTATTTAATGACCAGCAATCTGATTCTCTGCCCCCACACCGGGACTGTGACTGTGCCATTGAGTTGGTGCCCGGTTGTAAATTTCCCAAGGGGCGGATTTTCAACTTGTCTGTGCCCAAACATGATGCCATGCGGTCATACATCAGGGAATCCTTGGAGAAGGGGCACATTCGGCTTTCATCTTCTCCTTTGGGTGCCGGCTTCTTCTTTGTTGCTAAGAAAGATGGTTCGTTGAGGCCTTGTATTGATTACCGTCTTCTTAATAAAATTACGGTCAAATATCAGTACCCTTTGCCTCTGATGTCTGATCTGTTCTCTAGAGTGAAGAGTGCCAAATAGTTTACGAAACTGGATCTCAAGGGTGCGTATAATCTCATCCGTATTAAGGAGGGTGATGAATGGAAGACGGCTTTTAATGCTCCTGAGGGGCATTTTGAGTACCTAGTGATGCCTTTTGGGCTCACTAATGCACCCTCCGTCTTCCAGGCCTTAATGAATGATATTTATCGGGACCTTATTGGTAAATTTTTGATTGAGTATTTGGATGACATCTTAGTTTTTTCTGATGATTGGGACTCTCATGTTGGGCAAGTACGGGATGTTTTTCAGATACTTAAGGATAATGCACTGTACGTTAAGGGGTCAAAGTGCCTCTTTGGGGTGCAAAGGATTTCCTTTTTGGGCTTCATCCTGTCTCCCTCCGCTATCGAACTGGACCCGGTTAAGGTTCAGGCTATTTACGACTGGGTGCAACCGACTTCTCTAAAATCCCTGCAGCGGTTTTTGGGGTTTGCTAATTTTTACCGTAAATTTATAGCCAATTTTTCTGCCATTGTCAAACCTCTGACAGATTTGACAAAGGGAGCTGATGCTGAGCATTGGACCCCTGAGGCAATTGTGGCCTTCCAGGAGCTTAAAAGGCGATTCACTTCTGCCCCAGTTCTGCAGCAACCTGATGTGTCTCGCCCATTTCAAGTTGAGATCGATGCCTCAGAGATCGGAGCAGGTGCTGTTCTGTCTCAACGAGACGCTACTTCGGGTAAACTTAAGCCCTGTGCCTTTTTCTCTCGGACGTTTGCTCCTTCTGAACAGAATTATGATGTGGGGAACCGGGAATTATTGGCTATGAAGTGCGCATTTGAAGAGTGGACGCATTGGTTGGAGGGGGCTAGGCATCAAGTTGTGGTGCTTACGGACCACAAGAATCTCATCTATCTGGAATCGGCCAAGAGGTTGAAGCCTCGGCAGGCGAGGTGGGCTTTGGTTTTTACCCGGTTTAATTTTGTGGTCTCTTTTTGCTGGGCGCCAAGAATGTTAAGGCCGATGCCCTTTCCAGGAGTTTCTGCGCGGACTCTTTGGAGGTTGTCGAACCGTCTACTATCCTGAATGATGGTGTAGTTTTCTCGGCTATTTCACCTGATCTGCGGTTGGCACTGGCGGAATTTCAGGGGGATAAACCTGAGAGATGTCCTACAGGGAAACTGTTTGTCCCAGACCAATGGAGAGACCGAGTTGTCTCTGAGGTTCATTGCTCTGTTATGGCGGGTCATCCTGGCATTTTTGGTACTCGGGATCTTGTGAGACGCTCTTTTTGGTGGCCTTCCCTGTCCCGAGATGTCTGTCGTTTTGTGCAGTTGTGTGGAGTTTGTTCTAGGTCCAAGCCCTGTTGTTCACGTTCTAGTGGGCTATTATTGCCTTTGCCTGTACCTAAGAAACCTTGGACGCACATCTCTATGGATTTTATTTCAGAGCTTCCCGTCTCTCAGAAAATGACTGTGATTTGGGTGATCTGTGACAGATTCTCCAAGATGGTCCACTTGGTTCCCCTATCTAAGTTGCCGTCTTCATCAGAGTTGGTGCCTTTGTTTTTCCAACATGTTGTTCGTTTGCATGGTATTCCCGAAAACATTGTTTCTGACAGAGGGGTGCAGTTTGTATCCAGGTTTTGGAGGATTTTTTGCTCCAAATTGGGTGTTCAGCTGTCTTTCTCCTCGGCGTTTCATCCTCAGACCAACGGTCAGACTGAAAGGGCTAACCAGACCCTGGAGACCTATTTACGGTGTTTTGTTTCTGCGGATCAGGATGACTGGGTTTCGTTTTTGCCTTTGGCTGAATTTGCCCTTAACAATAGAGCTAGCTCTACCACGTTGGTGTCCCCCTTTTTCTGCAATTTTGGGTATCACCCTAGGTTCCTCTCAGGGCAGCTTGAGGCATCTGACTGTCCGGGGGTGGATTTGGTGGTCAACAGAATGCAGCAGATTTGGGGCAGGTAGTGGATAAATTGTTTCAGTCCCAAGAAACTGCCCAAAAGTTTGCCAACCGGCGTCGGACTGTTGGTCCCCGGTTTAAAGTAGGGGACATGGTGTGGTTGTCCTCTAAAAATATTCCTATGAGAGTTCCATCTCCTAAATTTAACCCAGATTTATTGGACCTTATAAGATTTCCGAGATTATTAACCCTGTATCTTTCCGTTTGACTCTGCCTGCGTCATTTAAGATTCACAATGTCTTCCATAAGTCCTTGTTGAAGAAACATGTGGAGCCAGCAGTTCCTGCAGCAGCGCCTCCTGACCCTGTTTTGGTACAAGGGGATCTGGAGTATGAGGTTGAAAAAATTCTGGATTCCCGTCGCAGTAGGCGTCAGCTTCAGTACCTTGTGAAATGGAAGGGTTATGGGCAGGAGGATAACTCTTGGGTTGTGGCTTCTGACATTCATGCGGACAGGTTGGTTCGCGCCTTCCATGATGCTCATTCCGAGCGACCCAGTGGCGTGGGTGAGGGTTCGGTGACCCCTCCTCAGGTGGTGGGGGGGGTACTGTTGTGAATGTTAGTTATGTTTTGGCTGCTGGGAGGCTCCCTCTGGTGGTCAGGAATGGTTTGGACTTGGACCAGGTGTGTTGTGCAGTGGGTGTTTCCTTTGCTAACTCTCTGCTTATTTAAATCCTGGTCTGATTGCAGGCTGTTGCCGGATGTCAGTTGTTCTTTGTATCTCCAGCCTGCTTAATCCTGCTCTACACCACATCTTCCCCAGATAAGTGCTTGCTCTTTATTTATTGTCTGGTTCTTTTGTTTATCTGGGTTTGTCATTTGCTGTGGTTGGTTTCAGGTTATTTGCTTGCAGGGATTTTACCCCTCATTGGATTGTTGGGGAACTCCCTGCAGTTCTGTGTAGAGTATAGCTCCTTTGGGTCCATGTGTTTGTGGCTTGTTGACTTTGTTATGATTCTTGTTTTCTGTTCATTGGTATGACAAGGGCACCTGGTATAGGACGGAGTTCAGATCGTGCGATCTGAGGGCCTTTTTGTACTATCAGGAAGTTGGTATTTTGCAGGGTTTTTCTCTGGCCACCATCAGTCCCTTCCCTGTCCTTTCCTATTTTAGTCAACGGGGGCCTCGCCTTTTGCTAATCCTGTCATCTACCTGTGTATTGTGTTTTTCCTATATCACCGCAGTCTTTGAATGTGGGGGGCTAGCTATTCTTGTCTATTTTCTGAGGCAGAGAGTTATTCATCTTTCCTACCTTTAGGATAGTTAGTTCTCTGGCTGGGTTCGCGGTCCACAGGATGTTAGTTCACCCCTCGGCTACTTCTAGTTGTGATGGTTAGTAAGGGGATGGCGGCCAGATTAGTTGCCAATGCTCTTGTCACCTTTTGCCAATGATTCGTGGTGGTCTTCCATGGTTCCGGATCATAACACATTGGGCTGCACCCTTTGGCCTACCATCGAGCTTCACCCTTGAGCCTCTTGTGCCAATCACCGGGCTACACCCTTGGATCTTTAGCCAACCATTGGAATGAACCCATGGGCCTACCATCGGGCTGCACCCTCGGGCCTCTCTTGGGCTGACCACCGCTACCCGTTGGCGTGTCGCCGGAGCACACCGCTACCCGTTGGCGTGCCGCCGGAGCACACCGCTACCCGTTGGCGTGCCGCCGGAGCACACCGCTACCCGTTGGCGTGCCGCCGGAGCACACCGCTACCCGTTGGCGTGCCGCCGGAGCACACCGCTACCCGTTGGAGTGACGCCGGAGCACACCGCTACCCGTTGGCGTGCCGCCGGAGCACACCGCTACCCCTTGGCGTGCCGCCGGAGCACACCGCTACCCGTTGGCGTGCCGCCGGAGCACACCGCTACCCGTTGGTGTGCCGCTGGAGCACACCGCTACCCGTTGGCGTGCCGCCGGAGCACACAGCTACCCGTTGGCGTGCCGTCGGAGCACACCGCTACCCGTTGGCGTGCCGCCTTTTTGCTTCTATTGGCCCGACCACCGGGCTGCAACCTTGGATCTTTGGCCAACCATTGGGCTGCACCC
Organism: Anomaloglossus baeobatrachus; assembly: GCF_048569485.1. Classification (NCBI taxonomy): domain Eukaryota; kingdom Metazoa; phylum Chordata; class Amphibia; order Anura; family Aromobatidae; genus Anomaloglossus; species Anomaloglossus baeobatrachus. The sequence continues at coordinate 5,477 of NW_027444072.1, read as the reverse complement.
TTTGGCCTACCATCGAGCTTCACCCTTGGGCCTCTTGTGCCATCCACCGGGCTACACCCTTGGATCTTTGGCCAACCATTGGAATGCACCCATGGGCCTACCATCGGGCTGCACCCTTGGGCCTCTCTTGGGCTAACCACCGCTACCCGTTGGGGTGCCACCGGAGCACACCGCTACCCGTTGGCGTGCCGTCGGAGCACACCGTTACCCGTTAGCGTGCCGCCTTTTTGCTTCTATTTGCCCGACCACCGGGCTGCACCCTTGGATCTTTGGCCAACCATTGGGCTGCACTCTTTGGCCTACCATCGAGCTTCACCCTTGGGCCTCTTGTGCTATCCACCGGGCTACACCCTTGGATCTTTGGCCAACCATTGGAATGCACCCATGGGCCTACCATCGGGCTACACCCTCGGGCCTCTCTTGGACCTCACCCCGCTACCCACTGGCGTGTCGCCGGAGCCCACAGGTAACCATTGGCGTGCCACCGGAGCACACCGCTACCCATTGGCGTGCCGCCGGAGCACACCGCTACCCGTTGGCGTGCCACCGGAGCACACCGCTACCCGTTGGCGTGCCGCCTTTTTGCTTCTATTGGCCCGACCACCGAGCTGCACCCTTGGATCTTTGGCCAACCATTGGGCTGCACCCTTTGGCCTACCATCGAGCTTCACCTTTGAGCCTCTTGTGCCAATCACCAGGCTACACCCTTGGATCTTTAGCCAACCATTGGAATGCACCCATGGGCCTACCATCGGGCTGCACCCTCGGGCCTCTCTTGGACTGACCACCGCTACCCGTTGGCGTGCTGCCGGAGCACACCGCTACCCGTTGGCGTGCCGCCGGAGCACACCGCTATCCGTTTGCGTCCCGCCGGAACACACCGCTACCCGTTGGCGTGCTGCCTTTTTGCTTCTATTGGCCCGACCACCGGGCTGCACCCTTGGATCTTTGGCCAACCATTGGGCTGCACCCTTTGGCCTACCATCGAACTTCACCCTTGGGCCTCTTGTGCCATCCACCGGGCTACTCCCTTGGATCTTTGGCCAACCATTGTAATGCACCCATGGGCCTACCATCGGGCTGCACCTTCGGGCCTCTCTTGGGCTGACCACCGCTACCCGTTGGGGTGCCGCCGGAGCACACCGCTACCCGCTTGCGTACCGCCGGAGCACACCGCTACCCGTTGGCGCGCCGCCGGAGGACACCGCTACCCGTTTGCGTGCCGCCGGAGTACACCGTTACTCGTTGGCGTGCCGCCGGAGAACACCGCTACCCGTTGGCGTGCCGACTTTTCGCTTATATTGGCCCGACCACCGGGCTGCACCCTTGGATCTTTGGCCAACCATTGGGCTGCACCCTTTGGCCTACCATCGAGCTTCACCCTTGGCCCTCTTGTGCCAATCACAGGGCTACACCCTTGGATGCACCCATGGGCCTACCATCGGGCTGCACCCTTGGGCCTCTCTTGGTCTGACCACCGCTACCAGTTGGGGTGCCGCCGGAGCACACCGCTACCCGTTGGCGTGCCGCCGGAGCACACCGCTACCCGTTGGCGTGCCGCCGGAGTACACCGCTACCCGTTGGCGTGCCGCCTTTTCGCTTCTATTGGCCCTACCACCAGGCTGCACCCTTGGATCTTTGGCCAACGATTGGGCTGCACCCTTTGGCCTACCATCGAGCTTCACCCTTGGGCCTCTTGTGCCATCTACCGGGCTACACCCTTGGATCTTTGGCCAACCACTGGAATGCACCCATTGGCCTACCATCGGGCTGCACCCTCGGGACTCTCTTGGGCTGACCACCGCTACCCGTTGGCGTGCCGCCGGAGCACACCACTACCCGTTGGCGTGCCGCCAGAGCACACCGCTACCCGTTGGCGTGCCGCCTTTTTGCTTCTATTGGCCCGACCACCGGGCTGCACCCTTGGATCTTTGGCCAACCATTGGGCTGCACTCTTTAGTCTACCATCGAGCTTCACCCTTGGGCCTCTTGTGCCATCCACCGGGCTACACCCTTGAATCTTTGGCCAACCATTGGAATGCACCCATGGGCCTACCATCAGGCTGCACCCTCGGGCCTTACTTGGGCCTCACCCCGCTACCTGTTGGCGTGCCGCCGGAGCACACCGCTACCCGTTGGTGTGCCGCCAGAGCACACCGCTACCCGTTGGCGTGCCGCCTTTTTGCTTTTATTGGCCCAAACACCAGACTGCACCCTTGGATCTTTGGCCAACCATTGGGCTGGACCCTTTGGCCTACCATCGAGCTTCACCTTTGGGCCTCTTGTGCCATCCACCGGGCTACACCCTTGGATCCTTGGCCAACCATTGGAATGCACCCATGGGCCTACCATCGGGCTGCACCCTCGGGCTTCTCTTGGGCTGACCACCGCCGCCGGAGCACACCGCTACCCGTTGGCGTGCCGCCGAAGCACACCGCTAGCCGTTGGCATGCCGCCGGAGCACACCGCTACCCGTTGGCGTGCCGCCTTTTCGCTTCTATTGGCCCGACCACCGGGCTGCACCCTTGGATCTTTGGCCAACCATTGGGCTGCACCCTTAGGCCTACCATCGAGCTTCACCCTTGGGCCTCTTGTGCCAATCACAAGGCTACACCCTTGGATCTTTAGCCAACCATTGGAATGCACCCATGGGCCTACCATCGGGCTGATCACCGCTACCCGTTGGGGTGCCGCCGAAGCACACAGCTACCCGTTGGCATGCCGCGGGAGCACACCGCTACCCGTTGGCATGCCGCCTTTTCGCTTATATTGGCCCGACCACCGGGCTGCACCCTTGGATCTTTGGCCAACCATTGGGCTGCACCCTTTGGCCTACCATCGAGCTTCACCCTTGGGCCTCTTGTGCCAATCACCGGGCTACACCCTTGGATCTTTGGCCAACCATTGAAATGCACCCATTGGCCTACCATTGGGCTGCACCCTCGGGGCTCTCTTGGGCTGACCACCGCTACCCGTTGGGGTGCCGCGGAAGCACACCGCTACCCGTTGGCGTGCCGCCGCAGCACACCGCTACCCGTTGGCATGCCGCCGGAGCACACCGCTACCCGTTGGCATGCCGCCTTTTCGCTTATATTGGCCCGACCACCGGGCTGCACCCTTGGATCTTTGGCCAACCATTAGGCTGCACCCTTTGGCCTACCATCGAGCTTCACCCTTGGGCCTCTTGTGCCAATCACCGGGCTACACCCTTGGATCTTTGGCCAACCATTGGAATGCACCCATGGGCCTACCATTGGGCTGCACCCTCGGGGCTCTCTTGGGCTAACCACCGCTACCCGTTGGTGTGCCGCCGGAGCACCCTTGGGGCTTTTGCTCCGGCGGCCAGCAACGGCTACGCCCTCGGGCCTCTTGCGCCGGCGGCCAGCAACGGCTACGCCCTCGGGCCTCTTGCGCCGGCGGCCAGCAACGGCTACGCCCTCGGGCCTCTTGCGCCGGCGGCCAGCAACGGCTACGCCCTCGGGCCTCTTGCGCCGGCGGCCAGCAACGGCTACACCCTCGGGCCTCTTGCGCCGGCGGCCAGCAACGGCTACACCCTCGGGCCTCTTGCGCCGGCGGCCAGCAACGGCTACACCCTCGGGCCTCTTGCGCCGGCGGCCAGCAACGGCTACACCCTCGGGCCTCTTGCGCCGGCGGCCAGCAACGGCTACACCCTCGGGCCTCTTGCGCCGGCGGCCAGCAACGGCTACACCCTCGGGCCTCTTGCGCCGGCGGCCAGCAACGGCTACACCCTCGGCCTCTTGCGCCGGCGGCCAGCAACGGCTACACCCTCGGGCCTCTTGCGCCGGCGGCCAGCAACGGCTACACCCTCGGGCCTCTTGCGCCGGCGGCCAGCAACGGCTACACCCCTCGGGCCTCTTGCGCCGGCGGCCAGCAACGGCTACACCCTCGGGCCTCTTGCGCCGGCGGCCAGCAACGGCTACACCCTCGGGCCTCTTGCGCCGGCGGCCAGCAACGGCTACACCCTCGGGCCTCTTGCGCCGGCGGCCAGCAAACGGCTACGACACCCTCGGGCCTCTTGCGCCGGCGGCCAGCAACGGCTACACCCTCGGGCCTCTTGCGCCGGCGGCCAGCAACGGCTACACCCTCGGGCCTCTTGCGCCGGCGGCCAGCAACGGCTACACCCTCGGGGGCCTCTTGCGCCGGCGGCCAGCAACGGCTACACCCTCGGGCCTCTTGCGCCGGCGGCCAGCAACGGCTACACCCTCGGGCCTCTTGCGCCGGCGGCCAGCAACGGCTACACCCTCGGGCCTCTTGCGCCGGCGGCCAGCAACGGCTACACCTCGGGCCTCTTGCGCCGGCGGCCAGCAACGGCTACACCCTCGGGCCTCTTGCGCCGGCGGCCAGCAACGGCTACACCCTCGGGCCTCTTGCGCCGGCGGCCAGCAACGGCTACACCCTCGGGCCTCTTGCGCCGGCGGCCAGCAACGGCTACACCCTCGGGCCTCTTGCGCCGGCGGCCAGCAACGGCTACACCCTCGGGCCTCTTGCGCCGGCGGCCAGCAACGGCTACACCCTCGGGCCTCTTGCGCCGGCGGCCAGCAACGGCTACACCCTCGGGCCTCTTGCGCCGGCGGCCAGCAACGGCTACACCCTCGGGCCTCTTGCGCCGGCGGCCAGCAACGGCTACACCCTCGGGCCTCTTGCGCCGGCGGCCAGCAACGGCTACACCCCTCGGGCCTCTTGCGCCGGCGGCCAGCAACGGCTACACCCTCGGGCCTCTTGCGCCGGCGGCCAGCAACGGCTACACCCTCGGGCCTCTTGCGCCGGCGGCCAGCAACGGCTACACCCTCGGGCCTCTTGCGCCGGCGGCCAGCAACGGCTACACCCTCGGGCCTCTTGCGCCGGCGGCCAGCAACGGCTACACCCTCGGGCCTCTTGCGCCGGCGGCCAGCAACGGCTACACCCTCGGGCCTCTTGCGCCGGCGGGCCAGCAACGGCTACACCCTCGGGCCTCTTGCGCCGGCGGCCAGCAACGGCTACACCCTCGGGCCTCTTGCGCCGGCGGCCAGCAACGGCTACACCCTCGGGCCTCTTGCGCCGGCGGCCAGCAACGGCTACACCCTCGGGCCTCTTGCGCCGGCGGCCAGCAACGGCTACACCCTCGGGCCTCTTGCGCCGGCGGCCAGCAACGGCTACACCCTCGGGCCTCTTGCGCCGGCGGCCAGCAACGGCTACACCCTCGGGCCTCTTGCGCCGGCGGCCAGCAACGGCTACACCCTCGGGCCTCTTGCGCCGGCGGCCAGCAACGGCTACACCCTCGGGCCTCTTGCGCCGGCGGCCAGCAACGGCTACACCCTCGGGCCTCTTGCGCCGGCGGCCAGCAACGGCTACACCTCGGGCCTCTTGCGCCGGCGGCCAGCAACGGCTACACCCTCGGCCTCTTGCGCCGGCGGCCAGCAACGTCTACACCACGGGCCTCTTGCGCCGCGGCCTCTTGCGGGCGTCCCGCGGCGGCC
>NW_027444071.1:0-29928 GCF_048569485.1 Anomaloglossus baeobatrachus | reverse complement strand
AAAGTGGAGAAAAAGTGGAGAAAAAGTGGAGAAAAAGTGGAGAAAAAAGTGGAGAAAAAAGTGGAGAAAAAGTGTAGAAAAAATGGAGAAAAAAATGGAGAAAAAGTGGAGAAAAAGTGGAGAAAAAAGTGGAGAAAAAGTGGAGAAAAAGTGTAGAAAAAGTGGAGAAAAAATGGAGAAAAAGTGGAGAAAAAGTGGAGAAAAAATGGAGAAAAAAATGGAGAAAAAGTGGAGAAAAAGTGGAGAAAAAGTGGAGAAAAAGTGGAGAAAAAAATGGAGAAAAAGTGGCGAAAAAGTGGAGAAACAGTGGAGAAAAAGTGGAGAAACAGTGGAGAAAAATTGGAGAAAAAAAAGGAGAAAAAGTGGAGAAAAAGTGGAGAATAAGTGGAGAAAAAAGTGGAGAAAAAAGTGGAGAAAAAGTGTAGAAAAAATGGAGAAAAAATGGAGAAAAAAATGGAGAAAAAGTGGAGAAAAAGTGGAGAAAAAGTGGAGAAAAAGTGGAGAAAAAAATGGAGAAAAATTGGCGAAAAAGTGGAGAAACAGTGGAGAAAAAGTGGAGAAACAGTGGAGAAAAATTGGAGAAAAAAAAGGAGAAAAAGTGGAGAAAAAGTGGAGAATAAGTGGAGAAAAAGTGGAGAATAAGTGGAGAAAAAGTGGAGAAAAAGTGGAGAAAAAGTGGAGAAAAAAATGGAGAAAAAAATGGAGAAAAAAATGGAGAAAAAAATGGAGAAAAAGTGGAGAAAAAAATGGAGAAAAAGTGGAGAAAAAGTGGAGAAAAAGTGGAGAAAAAGTGGAGAAAAAGTGGAGAAAAAATGGAGAAAAAGTGGAGAAAAAGTGGAGAAAAAATGGAGAAAAAAATGGAGAAAAAGTGGAGAAAAAATGGAGAAAAAGTGGAGAAAAAGTGGAGAAAAAGTGGAGAAAAAAATGGAGAAAAAGTGGAGAAAAAGGGGAGAAAAAAAAGGAGAAAAAGTGGAGAAAAAGTGGAGAAAAAGTGGAGAAAAAGTGGAGAAAAAGTGGAGAAAAAGTGGAGAAAAAGTGGAGAAAAAGTGGAGAAAAAGTGGAGAAAAAAATGGGGAAAAATTGGAAGGTAAGGGCATGCCTAATCAGGAGAACTACTGTAGAGGAAGCTCTGCTCACTGGTATATAGGTGCTCAGAGGTAATAATAGATAAAATTAGTGAGTAACCTCGGCACTCTAAATCTCCCAGACTAAGTCAGTAAGTCACAACGGATAGTAATGCAAAATCACTCTTTATTGGTCCGTATTAAGAAAAAAAATTTTTTCATAAGCATATATGTTTTTGTCCAAAACAAGTTACAAATGACGTTTCGGCCTGAGCCTAGGTCAGATTGGACTTATCTGCATGTAATCATGAAAAATGACAATAATCAGTATCACATAAGAGTGAGAGAACAATAACATAAACTCGAACAATGTAGAGGTACAATTGGGATGCAGCAAAAAAATTGCAACACAGCAAGAAATGAAACACATGATACAAATGTCATAATACAATACAAGGACAATATAGTAATGACAAATATGGGGTCAGAGAAGACTTAGACAGCTCTGGTACGAAAGAGATGTCAATCATAAAGTAACATGTGCAGTAGGTGTAGAGCTACAGTATGCATGGCAGAGCTAATGGGTAGAATGACCATAGAAAAAGAACGGAGAAAAAGTGGAGAAAAAGAACGGAGAAAAAGTGGAGAAATAATGGAGAAAAAATGGAGAAAAAGTGGAGAAAAAGTGGAGAAAAAGTGGAGAAAAAGTGGAGAAAAAAATGGAGAAAAAGTGGAGAAAAAGTGGAGGAAAAAAATGGTGAAAAAGTGGAGAAAAAGTGGAGAAAAAGTGGAGAAAAAATGGAGAAAAAGTGGAGAAAAAATGTAGAAAAAAGTGGAGAAAAAGTGGAGAAAAAGTGGAGAAAAAGTGGAGAAAAATTGGGGAAAAAAAAGGAGAAAAAGTGGAGAAAAAATGGAGAAAAAAATGGAGAAAAAGTGGAGAAAAAGGGGAGAAAAAGTGGAGAAAAAGTGGAGAAAAAAATGGAGAAAAAGTGGAGAAAAAGTGGAGAAAAAGTGGAGAAAAAAATGGAGAAAAAGTGGAGAAAGAGTGGAGAAAAAGTGGAGAAAAAAATGGAGAAAAAGTGGAGAAAAAGTGGAGAAAAAAAATGGAGAAAAAGTGGAGAAAAAGTGGAGAAAAAGTGGAGAAAAAAATGGAGAAAAAGTGGAGAAAAAGTGGAGAAAAAGTGGAGAAAAAGTGGAGAAAAAGTGGAGAAAAAGTGGAGAAAAAAATGGAGAAAAAGTGGAGAAAAAGTGGAGAAAAAAATGGAGAAAAAGTGGAGAAAAAGTGGAGAAAAAAATGGAGAAAAAGTGGAGAGAAAATGGAGAAAAAAGTGGAGAAAAAGTGGAGAAAAAGTGGAGAAAAAGTGGAGAAAAAGTGGAGAAAAAAATGGAGAAAAAGTGGAGAAAAAGTGGAGAAAAAAATGGAGAAAAAAATGGAGAAAAAGTGGAGAAAAAATGGAGAAAAAGTGGAGAAAAAGTGGAGAAAAAGTGGAGAAAAAGTGGAGAAAAAATGGAGAAAAAAATGGAGAAAAAGTGGAGAAAAAGTGGAGAAAAAGTGGAGAAAAAGTGGAAAAAAAATGGAGAAAAAGTGGAGAAAAAGTGGAGAAAAAAATGGAGAAAAAGTGGAGAAAAAGTGGAGAAAAAGTGGAGAAAAAGTGGAGAAAATAAGGAGAAAAAGTGGAGAAAAAGTGGAGAAAAATTGGAGAAAAAGTGGAGAAAAAAATGGAGAAAAAAATGGAGAAAAAGTGGAGAAAAAGTGGAGAAAAAGTGGAGAAAAAGTGGAGAAAAAGTGGAGAAAAAAATGGAGAAAAAGTGGAAAAAAAATGGAGAAAAAGTGGAGAAAAAGTGGAGAAAAAGTGGAGAAAAAAATGGAGAAAAAGTGGAGAAAAAGTGGAGAAAAAGTGGAGAAAATTTGGAGAAAAAGTGGAGAAAAAGTGGAGAAAAAGTGGAGAAAAAAATGGAGAAAAAGTGGAGAAAAAGTGGAGAAAAAGTGGAGAAAAAGTGGAGAAAAAGTGGAGAAAAAAATGGAGAAAAAGTGGAGAAAAAGTGGAGAAAAAGTGGAGAAAAAAATGGAGAAAAAGTGGAGAAAAAGTGGAGAAAAAAATGGAGAGAAAGTGGAGAAAAAGTGGAGAAAAAGTGGAGAAAAAGTGGAGAAAAAAATGGAGAAAAAGTGGAGAAAAAGTGGAGAAAAAGTGGAGAAAAAGTGGAGAAAAAAATGGAGAAAAAGTGGAGAAAAAGTGGAGAAAATAAGGAGAAAAAGTGGAGAAAATAAGGAGAAAAAGTGGAGAAAAAGTGGAGAAAAATTGGAGAAAAAGTGGAGAAAAAAATGGAGAAAAAAATGGAGAAAAAGTGGAGAAAAAGTGGAGAAAAAGTGGAGAAAAAAATGGAGAAAAAGTGGAAAAAAAATGGAGAAAAAGTGGAGAAAAAGTGGAGAAAAAGTGGAGAAAAAAAATGGAGAAAAAGTGGAGAAAAAGTGGAGAAAAAGTGGAGAAAATTTGGAGAAAAAGTGGAGAAAAAGTGGAGAAAAAGTGGAGAAAAAAATGGAGAAAAAGTGGAGAAAAAGTGGAGAAAAAGTGGAGAAAAAAATGGAGAAAAAGTGGAGAAAAAGTGGAGAAAAAGTGGAGAAAAAGTGGAGAAAAAATGGAGAAAAAGTGGAGAAAAAGTGGAGAAAAAAATGGAGAAAAAGTGGAGAAAAAGTGGAGAAAAAGTGGAGAAAAAGTGGAGAAAAAGTGGAGAAAAAAATGGAGAAAAAGTGGAGAAAAAGTGGAGAAAAAGTGGAGAAAAAAATGGAGAAAAAGTGGAGAAAAAGTGGAGCACCCTTTGGTGCCTTTCATGTGGCACTAAGGGGTGCTTAGCTTTGTATTTAGCCAAAAAAATGAAAAAAAAAAATGATGTAGGGTTCCCCCTAGTTTTGTAGCCAGCTAGGGTAAAGCAGACGGCTGCAGCCTGCAGACCACAGCTGGCAACCTCACCTTGGCTGGTAATCCAAAACTGAGGGCACCCCACGCTGTTATTTTAAATTAAATAAATAATTAAAAAAAAAAACACGTAGGGGTCCCCCAAAATTGGATCACCAGCCAAGGTAAAGCAGACAGCTGGGGCCTGATATTCTCAGACTAGGGAGTTCCATGGTTATTGGACTCTCCCCAGCCTAAAAATAGCAGGCCGCAGCCGCCCCAGAAGTGGTGCATCCATTAGATGCGCCAATCCTGGTGCTTCGCCCCAGCTCATCCCGTGCCCTGGTGCGGTGGCAAACGGGGTAATATATGGGGTTAATACCAGATGTGTAATGTCACCTGGCATCAAGTCCTGGGGTTGGTGAGGTCAGGCGTCTATCAGATACCCGATATCACCAACCCAGTCAGTAATAAAAAAAATAGACGACAAACACATTTTTATTTGAAAAAACACTCCCCAAAACATTCCCTCTTTAACCAATTTATTAGAATGAAAAACAAATCCAGGTCTGGTGTAATCCAAGGGGTTGCCATGACGATCCACACTGTCCCAGTCAATGAAGAGCAGGATGTTCCCCATTGGCTGGGAGAGCAGTGCAGTGACCTGAGTTAACATCAATGGGTCAGCCCAGGTCACTGCAGGGCATGACAAGTGCTGCTGTCAGCGAGGTACATTACCTGCGCTGATCTCCAGCACACTGACAGCCCCTGTCACTGAGTTCAATGACCGGCGCCTTCACACCAAGTATCGCGAGAGGCCCGTGACGTCACCGCTAGTCAGTCTCGGGTCGGAAGCGAGAGAAGGTGATGTGACAAGCAGCGGCCATGGAGGAAAGTGACAGCGCTGAGGTCGGGATGGCGGGACTTCATCACCGCAGGTAAGCCGAGCTCTCGAACGTATCTAGAACTATCGAACTTTTGCAAAAAGCTTGAGTTCTAGTTCGATCTCGAACAGCCCCCAAAATCACTCGAGCCTAGAACTGGAGAACCTCGAACCTCGAACCGCGCTCAACTCTAATCCAGAGGCTGCTGACAGGAAAAACATGTCCACTTTCTGCAGGCTGAGCCAATCACTGTCAGCTGAGGGGGACTTAGCTGTCAGCAGGTGACATCACTCTGTTCAGCAGAAGTCAGACTCGTGTTCCCACAATGTGACGTCAGGTGACCTGACTGCCGAATTGTCAGACTGCAGGACACAGCCGTGACCTGCATTCCGACAGTCAGGTCACCTGAGGTCACACAGGGGTCTTCACTGCTGCCCTCAGAATCTGACAGCCCAGCAGCGGCTTCAACTGTCACAGAGTGATGCTTCACTTACTGGGTTGTTCAGTGAAGTCTTAATAAAATCACTGTTTGATCAACAGGAGGTTATCACTAAAGGATTAGTAAACCTGCTGCCATGTAGCCCCCATAATGATAAGCTCTGTATAACCCCACCCCACAAGCATGGTCATCAAATTTTCATACTTTGAGTATATTATGACAAAGGTACTACAGCTGAAAGATGCACATAACTCATTAAAAGGTGCATGTTTCTTAATGAACTTGGCACATATTACCCCAATTCACTCTTCATAAAGGCTGTCATTTAAAATGGGTCTATCAGTCTACAGATTCACCAATTGCCACTTGATGTCCTAGCTTAAGCAGTTGGTTTGCATCATTTCCTTTCAGCACAGCACCTGCTTTTTCCATCTTCTAGAGGTTTTTCTACCTGCTTAAATTATATCAAATCATTCTTATACTGCCATTATTTTATATTTTGAATGAAATCATGGGAATTACCATATTACTTTGCATTGAACTACGAATCAAAATATGTAACTTTTGTTACTTTACTATTATTTTTATTATTACATTTTCAAAAGTTCAAATTGCAGAGGGCTTGGAGAATGTAATTTTAATATTTGCAGATTATACTAAACTCTGAAAAAGTAATTAACAAGGAAAAATAATATTATATTCAAATATTACAAAGGCATTTGGAGAAGCTGGAGTCTTTGGCAGAGAAGTGACAACTAAAAGGTTATCTGATAACTGTAAGCTTTGTTTTCTGTTTTTAAATTGGGCAAAACTGCCAGTTAAACAGAACCTTTACCAATCACCGGGTCAAAAGTGTCCAGTTTTTCTCTCTTTTTATTCTGTGTATTATTATTATTAATATTTTAACTTGATATCTTCTATACTGTTCTAAAGATATGGGCCTTTTTATTTAGTGCTAATTTTATGGTCTGTACTAAGTGGATGGTGCTCACAGGATTCCAGGGATCTCTAGTGATATGTCTTTTATCTGTTCTACATTATTACCCTGTGAGCACTGCTTGTATTCTAATTTGTAAAATAAATACCATAATTAACGCTAAATAAAGTTCATTTTTCTAAAGGATTTAAAAAAATGCATTATCCAGGATAGCAGTATGTATAAAATGAAAAGCAAAAATTGGCAAATTTTTACTTGGTGATGCAGTAGATCCTCTTTTAAGGGTTGTCTGGTCATTTCATGAAAGTCTACAGACACTCTATATGACTGCAAACTTATGAATCCTTACAGGGCACGACCCGCACACTGTCAAGATCCTATCGTGTTACTGGTGAGAGTGAGAGGTCATGTGACTGCAAGTATCTTATTTGCATACAGTACTTCTGTCCACATTATGACTAGACGTGCTTGGCCTTGCTCAATTTGCTTTTACTGAGCATTGCTAAACACATCTGGTCTGGACAAGTGACCTTGAGTATGCAAAATGCATTTTTGGGGTCACATGACCTCTCACTTTCAACAGCAACACTAGAAAATCTTGAAAGCGTGCACCTTCTTACACATCAAACTATAAATTTAGTACTTATGTCTTTATGTACTGTAAGATTCATCAATTTAAATATTAATTTCCATATTAAATAATAATAAAAAAAATATAAAATATGTATATTTTATTGCAGGTTTCATGTTTCAGAATAATTTTTAGCACTTAGACATTGTGAGACAATGAACTGCTGTGAATGGGTTTAGTAGTATACAGTGACTGCTACTTAGTTGGCTGCAAGTTCCTTCTGACTTATCAGTTTCTTCACGTAAGGGCTCGCTCACATTCTCATGAAAAAATTTGGTCCCATGCCACTTCTGAAAAGTTGGATGAGTGTAATCTATCTGGGTAACAATTTGTCATGTGACTGCAATGCGAGTGTGCAAATGATTTTCTTGCATAGCATCTGTAAGCCATGCATATGCCATCCATATACAATGCATTTTTAATATATTCTTTTACATTCTAGTCTACTCTATGTAAATTCTGGCTAGTTGTCAAATATAATGCAGCAAGCAAATACAATACTATAGATGCATGAATAGATAGATAGATGCCTTTCATATGTCACTAAAGTTTGTTTTGCCTTGTTTAATCAAATAGATAATTTAAAAAAACAATGTGGGGTCCCCCTTATTTTTGATAACCATCAAAGGTAAAGGACACAGGTATTAGGATGGGAAGGTCCATGGTTATTGGGCCCTTCCCAGCCTTAAAATACCAGCCATCAGTCACCTAGAAGAGGCACATCACTAATAATGTGCCAATTTGGACATTTCACTTTTACTCTTTCCAATTACCTTGGTGCTGTGGCAATCGGGATAATGTTTTTGGTGTTAATGTCAGCTGTTGATTTAACTGTAAAAAAACTCCCTGACTCTTTCCCTGGTTCACCAATATATTAAAAATAAAAAAAAGCCATGCAGGTATGACGTAGTCCAAGGAATCCAATGTAGTCCAGGGAAATCAAAATAGTCCAGAAAGGGAAACCTGAAAGACATAAAAGAGAGAAATAAAAACAAGAGACTATCCCTCAATCACCAAATTATTAGAAAGCAAAGTTCCCAGGTCTGACAAAGTCCAGCGCTTCTCAGGACATTCTTCGATTATGTAGATCAAGGGTTGTATAGCCTCACAATGCGCCTCCATCCTTTAATCAGCAGCCATTCCCAGTCAGACTGCGCTCTGCAAGACCCAGCAACTGTGATGAGGAATGATAACATAAGTAGCGTTACTGACATCATCACTGTCGCTGGGTCACACAGAGGGCAGTGCAAGACTCACATTCTGTCTCATTATTGTAGCATTTGGCAAATATAAATAATTTTGGTTCCTAATTGACCTAAAACAGGAAAGGTTTATTCTGATTTCATGTCAGATAGTGAGAAAAACATGCAGATGTGTCTTTTTAGACAGTGTATATAAACTTCTGGCTTAAAATTTACATATTCAATAACTGCATATATTTTAGGGCATACAGTGTGCTGCTTCACTCAGCAGCTTGCACATGTTCATTGTTTTAGTACGTTGTAGTCAGATTTAGCTTATTCTGAAAAATCAATATACTTTTTGAATTACCGTGTTTTCCCAAAAATAAGCCCTTCCCCGAAAATAAGCCCTAGCAGGAATATTTAGTCTTTTCGGCGTAAGAAATAGCCCTAGTCGCGGTCCAGTAATCAAGTTTCCATGCAACTAAAAAAGGGAAAGGAACACTTTATTATAGAAAGCAGATACCCAGAAAAAAGAGAGAAGAAAGAAGACACAAGAGCCCCCAATCATACTCACTAGTCGCTGAATGGAATGACCTGCAGATGAACGCATCAATTACTTGCAGCAAAATACACACCCACACACTTCAGATCACATACACATCTGATCGCACACCCACACACATCAGATCGCACACACAATCACACACCAAATAGCACACACACACTCACCACATCTGGTGATATCGATTGCTTCTGGCCAGCTGGTGAACCTGGGATGCAGTGCAGTAGAGCGCCAGAACCTGCGGTGGAACTCATGGAGCACCTGCGGCTGAACACATTGATGGTCGGAAACCTTTGTTTGGACAAATGGCCAGGCTCGTAAGGGAACTAACACCGTGTGAATTTTGGAACACAAATTTAGCTGAAATAGATTGCAGGCACCGTGCTGCAATTGAAGGGCCCCTAAGGGGCCTAAATAGCAGAAACTCCCCACAAGTAACCTCATTTTGGAAAATTCACCCCTCATAGATTTTAATTAGTGGTATAGTGAGCATTTTATACCTATACGTACTACACAGAATTTAATAACATTAGGTAGTCAAATTAAAACTGTTAATTTATTTTACTAAAATTTTGTTAAGCCCCAAATTTTTCACTAAAGGCCCAGTCACACACAACGACTTACCAGCGATCCCGAAAACGATGCGACCTGATAGGGATCACAGGTAAGTCGCTGTGAGGTCGCTGGTGAGATGTCACACAGTCAGATCTTACCAGCGATGCAGGAACAATACAGGTCGCAGTAGCGACCTGTATAACGATCTCAGCAGTCACTGTGACCCTGTCACACAGTGTCAAACACAGCGATGTGTCCTGCCCAGCAGGACATCGCCTTTGAAGAAAATGGCCTGGACCATTCTGCAACGACTAGCGATCTCACAGCAGGAGCCTGATCGCTGGTAGGTGTCACACATAACATGATCGCTAACGGGATCGCTACTGCGTCACAGAAACCGTGACTCAGCTGCGATCTCGCTAGCGATCTCGTTATGTGTGACGGTACCTTTATGCACGAGATAATATGAAAAAAATTAACCCCACAGATTGTTACAGACTTTTATCTGAGTACAGCAATACCCCATATGTAGTCAAAAGTTCTGCTTTAACATTCATCAGGGCTCAGAAGGGAAGATACATTTGTTACATGGAATGTAAATTTGGCTGAAATAGATTGCACACATCATGTCTCATTTTTAGAGCCAGTGAGGCACCAAAACAGCAGAAAAACCAACAACTTACTTTTGGAAACTAGACCCATCAATGAATTCATCTAGGCGTGTATCAAGCATGTTGAACCCGTAGATGCTTGGCAGAACTTTTTTAAATATGAAAATAAAAGTATGTTTTTTCTTTTGAAATGTTGTTTTAGCCTCAAGTCTGTAATTTTTACAAAGGATAATAGCAGAAAACAGACCCCGTAATTTTTTTTTAACATAGTTACTTAAGTTGAAAAAAGACCTAGGTCAATTTAGTTCAACCTTCCTCAACCAGTTCTACATTTTGTCCCTAAGTCATTTATAACCAACAATGTTATGTGTACTGAGAAAATCATCCAGCCCTTTTATAAAAGCAGTTATAGTATTTGCCATTACTACCTCATGTAATAGGGTCTTCCACAGTCTGACTGCTCTAACTGTAAAGAACCATTTTCTTATTTAGCTGCTGGAATCGCTTTTCCTCCACTCGCAGTGTATGCCGCCTGGTCTTTCGTATTATCTTTGGAAGGAATAAGTCATGTGTCCGTCCTTTATATTGACCACACATTTCCTACACAATTTCTCCTGAATGCGGTGATACTCCATATGTGGTCAAAAACTGCTGTTTGCACACATGGCAGGGCTTGGAAAGGAAAGAGCGCTATTATTTGATTTTTGGTCTTTCCTAAATTTGTGTGGTATAGATTCTGAATGCCATGTCACATTTGCAGAGCTCCTGACTAGAGTTAAGCGCGGTTTGCGGTTCGAGGTTCTCCAGTTCGCGGCTCCAGTGATTTTGGGGGCTGTTCTAGATCGAACTAGAACTCGAGCTTTTTGCTAAAGCTCGATAGTTCTAGATACGTTCGAGAACGGTTCTAGCAGCAAAAAGACAAGCTAATTACTAGCTGGCTTTCCGCTGTAATAGTGTAAGTCACTCTGTGACTCACACTATTATGAAATTTCAGTGTATAGTGTGCGGGAACAGCGCATTCAGATCACCGCTGTTTGGATAATGGCGATCGCCATTTTTTTTTTTTTCCTTGTCTTCCTTCCCTAAATGAGCGTGTCTAGTGGGGAGGGCCAGCATGTCAGCCAATCCCAGACACACACACAGCTAAGTGGACTTTTAGCCAGAGAAGCAACGGCATGTGTGATAGAATGTCCATGTCACATGTCCATGCATTATAAAAACGAACATTTTCCTCCAGCACACCATTATCTGCCTTCTGCGTCTTGGTGTCAGTCACCGCTTGTGTAGCTCCTGTCTACGATACTGCTGTGTACGCTCTATACACAGGACTATACAGAATAGGGATAGAAGTTTCTATTAGTCCTTGAAAGGGCTAATACCGGCAGGGTCAGATCCATAGGTGACAGTCAGGTCCGTGAAAACAGATTTTAACAGCTACACAAGATGACAGCGTCTGTGTAGTCCGTCTTTTTTACGGACACGAACAACTGGAACAAAGGTAGATGATGGCCAAAAAAGGAAAATGCTTGAATGGATCTCAAGTGGTCCAACAAGTGCCCTCTCTGCCACCTCAACTACCGCATCAAAAAAGCTGGCCTATCACCGAGCAAAGCGTCACAAGCACATGACCAGCGACCAATCGGCATAGAAGGTGTCAGAGACATATGACCACGTGTCACAAGCACATGACCAGCAGCCAATCGGCATAGAAGGTGTCAGAGTCATGTGACCTCGTGTCAGCGATGATGTCACCCGCACATGTGCAATGGCTCTAAGATAGGACTTAGTCTCCAGCGCTTGCACATGTGCAGTAGCAAGAAATCTGAACATAGTCTCCAGTGCTCGCACATGTGCAGTAGCAAGAAATCTGGACATAGACTCCAGTGCCACAGCAACCGTAACAGTGAGTGTCTGTGTGTGTGGCCCAATTTTTGGAAAAAAGGGAGACTCCGCTTGGAGTAACCCTTGCTTACATTGTTTTTAAAAATGATCCAAGATGCACAGAGCTGGGATCAGGAAAGACTGTGCTACCTACCCCGGGGTCATCCTGGGGACGGTTAAGTATGGCGTATTTTTGAATGTGCTTGATGCAAATCTAGCTGTGAAGTGTACAACTGGGGCACAAGTGCTGCCACTGAAGGGGTGGGTGTGTGTGGGGCCCAATTTTTGGAAAAAAGGGAGACTCCGCTTAGAGTTACCTTGCGGTGTTTTACATGATTTTAGAAGGGCGTGCCATGCCTATATCTGTGTCTCCTCCTCTTTTTCCTTGTCCAGCTGTTTTGTTTTCGTATGAGTATATGTCCTTGTCACTTTCCCATGTGTTTGTGTTGTGTTGTGAGTTGTTTGTCACCTTTTGGACACCTTTGAGGGTGTTTTCTAGGTGTTTTTATGTGTTTATGATTGCCTGCCATTGTTTCCTATGCGGTTCGAGTTCTGTTCGTCGAACGTTCGCCGAACCGAATTCGAACGAGACGCCCGTTCGGTGAACCGATCTCGAGCCGAACCGCGACCGATTCGCTCATCTCTACACCTGACATGCCAAAATAGCAGAATCACCTCTCAAGTTACCTATCTTGGAAATTATACCCCTCAAAGAATTCCTCTAGTGGTGTACTGAGTATTTTTAACCTACAGGGGATTCACAAAACTTTATCACATTTATGTGAAAACAAAAAAATATATTGTTTTAGCACCAAAATTTATTGTTGCACAAGGGGTAACAAGAGAAAAACAAGCCCATGTCAATTGTTATGCAATTTCCCCCAAACACAGTGATACCCTACATGTGGTTAAAAACTATACTTTGTACAAATGCAAAACTCAGAAAGCAAAGAGTGCAGTTTATTTTTTGGAACACAAATTTGAACCTACGTGTTGATTTTGCAAAGGCACTATAGTGTAAAAAAGCAGAAAGGTCAACAAATGACAGCATTTGGCAAACTAAATCACTTAATGAATTCATCTACGGGTGTGGTGAGCATTTTTAACTCACCATCTGCGTCACAGAATTTTATAAGACTGGGCCATGAAAATGAGAAACTTAATTTTTTTTCACTAAAATGTTTCTGTACACTCAAAGTTTTAATTCACATAAGTGGTAATAGTAGAAAATGGACAGGAAAATGTATTATGCAATTTTTACTGAATATGGCAGAATGCCATATGTAGTTGTATAAAGGGTAAGAAAAGATATGAGCACTCACCGGTTGTTTGCTGTGTGAAAAAAACCTTTTATTTAGGCATCGGAGTTACATGCTGTGCAGGGAGGGGAGAGGGAAGGAACAGGCAGCCCGTGTAGATGACGATCGTTTCGCACACCTGCGGTGCTTCCCGCCCCGTTCGACGAACCATTCAATGAACCGTTCGACGAACCTCTCGAACCCCATTGAAAACAAAGGAAGGCAATCACAAACACCTAAGAACACCTGGAAACAACCTCAAAGGTGTCCAAAAGGTGACAAATAACTCCCAAGACAACACAAACACATGGGAAAGTGACAAGGACAAATACTCATGCGAAAACAAAAGAGCTGGACGAGGAAAAAGAGGAGGAGACACAGATATAGACATGGCATGCCCTTCTAAAGTCATGTAAAACACAGCAAGGAGACTCCAAGCAGAGTCTCCCTTTTTTCCAAAAATTGGGCCACACACACCACTTCAGTGGCAGCCCTTTTGCCCCAGTTGCAAACTGGACAGGTACACTTGCATCAAGCACAGTCAAAAATATTCCAGCATTAACTGTCCCCAGGATGACACCGGGGTAGGTAGCAAAGTCTTTGCTGAACCATGACTTGTTCATCTTGGCTCATTTTTAAAAACACAGCAAGTGGACTCCAAGCAGAGTTTTCCTTTTTTTTCACTAATTTTCAGCACTGTTTGCTATAAAAAATAGCGTAGCAAAATGTGCATGAGGGTTGAATACAGAGGTGATGGGACTTGCTTGGCACAAGTGGGACACAAAATTAGTATAGCAGACACTTTGTGGATGCCACTAATTTTCAGCACTGTTTGCTATAAAAAATAGCTTAGCAAAATGTGCATGGGGGTTGAATGCAGAGGTGATGGGACTTGCTTGGCACAATGGGGCACAAAATTAGTATAGCAGACACTTTTTGGATGCCACTTATGTTCAGCACTGTTTGCTATAAAAATAGCGTAGCAAAATGTGCATGATGGTAGAATGCCGAGGAGCTGGAAATTGCTTGGCACCAGTGGGACAACAATGGAGTATAGCAGCCACTTTTGGGATGCCACTAAGTTTCAGCACTGTTTGCTATAAAAATAGCATGGCAAAAGTGGGCAGGTGGGTACAGTGGCCGGGTTCTCTGGGTCAGTGGACAGGAAAGGAAGCCTCACTTCTATCCCTCCTAATGGGGAAATGTAGCAAGGAATTCCCTGAGCTTAGGTACACAGACGCTGTTATCTGCAGCTGTATACAGCGTTTCCATGGACCTGCCTGTCACCTATGGCTCTGAGCCCCAGGAAATCAGCCCTGAAAAGGGCTGAAGTCAACTTCTGTCCCTAATCTGTAGAGCGCTGTTTGTATAGCGTACACAGCCAGAGCGGCAACAGGAGCTGTGTGAGCGATGACTGTCACCTACATGCAGAAAACAGATAATGGCGCCGTGAGGGAAAATAGCCGTATTTATAATGCAAGGACATGTGACATTTACAGCCTATGACACATGCCCTTGCTTGTCTGGCAAAAAAGACCACTTAGCTGTGTGTGTGTGTCTGTGATGATTGGCTGACATGCTGGTCTGCCCCACTGCACGCGCGCTTAGGGGAAAAAAAAAAATGGCGATTGCCATTATCCCAGCAGCACTGATCTAAACGCGCCCCCCCGCACACTATACGGTGAAATTTGATAATAGTGTGAATCACAGAATGACTAACACAATTACAGTGAAAAGCCAGCTATTAACTAGCTAGACTTTTTGCTGATCGAACCGTTCTCGAACGTAACTCGAGCTGTCGAGCTTTTAGGAAAAAGCTTGCATTCGAGTTCGATCTCGAGCACCCCCAAAATCACTCGAACATGAAATTGGCGAACCTCAAACATCGCTCAACTCTAGTTCTGTTGCAAGCCATCTTTTTAGATTTGCATGGAACTGTTGTTGTCCACAAAAAAACAACTAAAATCATGGGACACAGCAAAAACAGAGACCAGATGGAGCCCAAAGTGATCCATCTGTCTCTTTATAGTGAGTCGTTCTGTCAGGGGTTTTTTTTTCTGAATTGCATTTTTTGGGATTTACAGGGGTACCCTTTCATAAGTATTTCCTCATGAGTACACGATAAATGTGAATCATGCATTATTTCGACTTTTGGGATGCAGAATGAATAGATAGACAGCTCTTATATTTATTTTTGCATGGCTTACGATGTGCTATTAGTTATAGGACAGTATTATTCTTCGTGTAAGTGCGAATCTAGCAATACCATATTTATATAGGTTTTTTTTATGTTTTGCTTCTATTACACAGTAAATCATATATAAAACAACAAGCAATTTCCATCAATTAGAATGAATGCAGCTTAGACTCTAGGGTAAAATTTAAATTAAAAGCTATGTATCACAACACTTTAGAATATATAAAACACTAAAAGGCTCTAATGAAAATAATATTGATACAAATATACTGCTCTTAAGATACTCATATGGCTGCTTGACAAGGTAATTCATAATTAGAGATGAGCGAACCTCCCAAGAATCGGTTCTTGTTTGCTGAATTCCCCTGTGTTCGCTTAATGGTTTGACGAACAGTTTGATAAACATATCCGTGAAAGGCAAAAAAAAAAGCATAGACAACATCTTTGGGAGTTTAGCCACACTGTTGTAGTATAATGGCGCAGCATGGATGCATGAACAGTGTCTGGGACAAGGCCTGGCCCAGCATTTCAAGCTTAACATTGACAAGAGAAGGCTTGGTGCTCTGAGACCCCTGCCACTACACACAACACACAACTTGGAGACCCAAACTTGGAGTCTCCACATTTCCAAAAATTAGGTGCAGAGTAGACACCAGGAAAATTGGCATAAATTGCCCAAGAGTACAAATAGTATAATAGTGCTGCATGAATGTATGAGACAGGGCCTGGAACAAGGCCTGGCCCAGCATTTCTAGCTTAAACATTGATTAGTAACAGTTGGATGAATGGCAAGTTTGCCTTCCGCAGCAGCACATACAGGCCAGGATAGCAGCCTAGAAATTGCTGTACAACCAGACTGTGGACGTGAGCCATGCATGGCATGTGTCTGAGGTTGCCCCGGTATAGGGCCACAACCAGGTTTGTAATGTTATCACACACTGCCTTCCCTGGCTCCAGGTTCATTGGAGACAGCCATATCTGAAACTCGGTCTGGATAGCTGTCCACAACTCTTCAGCTGTATGACTGCATTCTCCAATGCATCTTAATTTCAACACTGCCTGATTGTGGTGAGCCCCGGCTGCACTGTTTAGAGGTAGGGGGATTCCCTCTGCACTGTTTGAACATGTGTTATATTAAGGGAGAGGTTGAGAGTGCAGGTGTAGTCCCTAAAGGAAGTGGAAGAGGCAAAAGCAGTGGAGGAAGTGGTAGATACAGAGGCTTGTCCAGCAAGTCATGGGGATTTCAAGAATTGATAAGCAGCCCCTGTCCACCTGCCCCACAGCCACTAGAATCATCCATTGCCCAGTCGTCGAGATGCAACGACCCTGGCCATGCTTGCTCATACAGATGTCAGTGGTGAAATGCACCCTGTCAGATGCAGAGTTTTTCAAAGAATGGGTGATGGCTGCAAAATGCTGGTGTAGCACAGGCACAGCTTATTAGAGAAGTAATGGTAACTAGGTAACTGGTACTGGGGGACAACCACGGCCATCAGCTTTTGGAAACCATCTGTGTCCACCAGGCGAGAAAGCAGCATTTCCGTGGCAAATAGTTTGGATATGGTGAAGTTCAAGCACTTTGTTTTGTCATCTATGGGAGGAAATGGTCTTTTACGTAACCAAAACTGTGGGACCGAGGGTTGGCTGCTGTGCTAAAAGAGGGTATAGTAAGGTGTATACGACCAAGCAATGAACTGAGAGAGGTGTAGTGGGAGATATAATGTTGGATTGAGAAACATGTGCTGAGCTTGGTGTCTCACATGGATCAAAAACACTAGGCCTGGTCCCTTCCGTAACACCTGGCAGGCCCTCACTCACCCCAACTTTAGTGGGAAATCAAAATGAGGATCTGCGGCTGGAGACCTGTGTGAGAGCACTTGCCACTGTGATGGATGAAGAAGATGCAGCAGATGTGATTGATGGGAGCCGGTAGTTTGCGAGGCCCGCTATCTGCATTTTAGAGCAGTAAATTCCCAGAATAACGCATGTTGGTTGCGCATGTGTTGGTTCATGCATGTCTTAGTTAAATTATTGGCATTTCTGCCTCTACTGTGTCCTTTTTTTACAAAGTTGGCAGAAAACGTAAGTTGTCCTACAGTGCAGTTCCAAAAAAAGGCCATGGTTATCTAACCCTTGCTAGCCAAGCAAACTGAAGACCTGCAACCACTGCTGGCCACAGCCAGAGTTGTGGCTGAGGATGCAGTGCTTTTTGTGGTTGTATCACTATGTGTTTGTGTGCAAAATGGCAACATAGCCTCCTTGTCTTCCTTCTCCTCCTCCACCTCCTCTGCTTGGCTACTCAGCTGTGTGCCTCTGGGTTCCCACCAAGTGTGAACTACAACCTAATTGGCATCCTCTCTGTTGTCCCACTCCTTCCTGTAACAGTAATCAACCTCCTCTTCCTGCCCTGACAGCACAGTAAAGTACACATTAGTCTCATGTATTTGAGTCTCATCATCACCTTCCCCTCCACGGTTAACATCTGGTTATGAGGGTCTGGATTCTGCTCAGACCCTACTTCGTCTGACCCTAGATCCATCTGAAAAAGATTTTTAGCATCAGTGCAAATGCTTTCCTGCTCTTTAATCTGTGAATCTTTGGAACAAACTTCTGATGCCCATGGAATAGAATGTGTGAAAATCTCTGCAGACTTGCCCATCTGTGGTTGCCTAAGGTCAGTTGGACGGTTGAAGATTTGAGACACGAGAAGAAACAAAAGTAATTGGGGTGCTACCTCTAAGGACTGTACTTTGTGTGATGTTGAGGTGGCAAAAGAGGAGGAGAGGCCATTTGATGCAGCGCTTGCCATCCACTGTAGCACATGCTCTGCTCTTTGTGGCCCTCATCTACAAATTGTACAGCTGTGAGGCTGTCAACAAAAGGGAGTAACAGAAGTTGTCAGTTGTCTTTGGCTGGGACGTGCCAGTGATTGTTCAGCAGAGCTTTCATGAACTTTAGCTCCTACCCCATGTACACTTCGAACACCACTCCTATTACTCCTTCCACCACGACCTTGACATTTCCCACTCACATTTGATGTACCCTTCCCTTCTTTTAACCAGATGTTTCACAACCCTAGGTCCACACCTGTCAGTCACTTATCACTAAATTAGCAATGACTATTTAGATGATGAAATTACAATCTGGTTTGACCACAGATTTTGCAATCTATTTCGGTGATGAAATCGCAATTCTTGCCTGGACCACAGATTTTTCAATCTGTATTTAGATAATGAAATGGCAATTTGTGCTTAACCACAGATTTTGCAATCTGTATTTAGATGATGACATGGCAATTCTTGCCTGGACCATAGATTTTGTAATCTCTATTTAGATGATGAAATGGCAATTTTTGCCTGGACCACAGATGTTTCAATCTCAATTTAGATGATGAAATGGCAATTTCTGCCTGCACCACAAACTAGCAATCTCTTTTTAAACGATGAAATGGCAATTTGGGGCTGGCCCACATAATTTGCAATCATTGATGAAATGCCGATTTGTGGTACACAACTTTTGTCTTACTATCTAGCTAACTAAAATTAAAACCCCTAGCTAAGCTTTCTGTCTAGCAGCAGGATCATCCCTAAGCTTTAGAAATCACAAAATGTACGCTTTTTATATGCAGAGGGACATGTGACTTAGACAGCCAATGACACAAGTCAATATTTTCTGTGCCTTTATTGACTGCCAGAAGATCAACACACAAAGTGATGAAAAAAAAAAAATCGTTTGCCGCTCCTCTGAACTCTTCCCACCCTATCCTCTCATCAAACACATGCCCCTGCTCATCATACAGCACAACTATCCTAGCCAAAGTGATGATAATGTAGACGAAAAGCATTATTGCAACCGCAAACAGTTACTGAACAAAGCTGAACGTTGCAAATGTTTTAGAAAAATGCTAGGTCATCTGAAAACAAATACGAATAGGCAAAATTCGTACCAAGTTTGTAAGTGGCACACCTTTTTTAAACAAGTTCTCTCATCTCTATTCATAATTGCAAAGTGACAAGGTGAATATTGTAATGTATAACCAAGTCCGGAGAACATGATACCTGATATTCCAGTAATTAAGGTCAAACAATCCCTTCATGCTTCAGGTAGTGTCCGGTAATAAATAATTAGAGTTATGTCTGTGGTGGAAGAGGTGTACACAGTTCAAGCAATATTCTAATATACAATTATTCAGAGCTGTGGCCTGGGCAGAAGAGTTTCCTCACACTCTCCTCCATGTGTGTTCTCAGGCTGGCAGACGATGTGTAGCATCCCAATGCATGTGCAGACAGGAAACTGAGCTCAACTCAACATGTTTCAAAAGCTATATGATAGCTCAGGTTGGTGGTTTTATACCATATACAGCCTATCCAATAGCTAGTTTTAACCCTTATATAGCCTGATCAATAGGGCATCACTATTCTATTGAAATGCAAATAGTTCAGTTTCATTATTAAGGGTCTTTGGTTTCAAAGTGTCCAATTCAAAGATCCATTGGCTTTCAGGACATGACATTTTGTTTATAAAATCAGTGCCCTATGTAGTGGCCCGGTCCAGATTGTGTCTGTTTCTTTAAGAACATTTACTTATATGTAATATTATGCTATATGTTATAAGTAAAGCATTTTTCATTTGTTGTGTTCTAGCACCATCTACTGGTGAAAACTCTAAGAATCTGAAGTGTTCATTGGGTGTTATCCTATTGGCTAGTTCTTGGTCACATGGCTCAATAGGTGGAGCTATTCTCCAGCCTCTGTCTAGAAACAACTGGAATCAGCTGGTTCTGGCTGAGTCTCCTCTGAGGGAAGACATTATGTGGAGAATCTCTTCACCACAAGACTCCTCCTAGGCCCGAGGCCTAGAATTTCATCATTTCCTGATTTTTACAGCCAATATGCTGAAGGCTTCCTATCCTGACATTGTGCATCTCTTCAGACAGTAGGGCATACTGACTATATACCAGACCCTACTGCACGCAGATTGGGGAAGTTTGAGGGTCTCCCGCCCCACTGCAATATTAGTGGCTTTCATGCCATTGTCCACGCACCAGCCGTCCGCTCCCCGTAGCACGCTGGGCAACTGTCTTCATTTGCTTACAAGTACTGCACGTGTCTGAACTAGCAGTGAAATTAACCCCAGGACTCCAGGTCTGTACAATCTTATCATATCTACCCTCTAAACTCAAAAGACTCTGAACCTAAAGCATACCAGTATTAATTCTGAAACAAATCGTGCACTTAAAGCTCCAGTACCCTAACTGCACTTCAGTATTCAACTCCAAGCTGTATTTGCCGTGGCCTACCCACGAGAGACTGTGAAACATATATTCCATATTGATTTGCTTTGTTCCTGCTAAGTGCAGACCCATGACTGGCCATGCTAGATTTATGGCTGAGGATGCAGTGCTTCTCATGGTTGCATCACTATTTGTTTGTGTGGGAATCACCAACATAACCTCCTCGTCTTCTTCCTCCTCATCTGCTGAACTACACAGCTGCATGCTTCTAAGTTCACACCAAGTGGGATCTTTAACTTCATTGTCAGGCTCTATGTCGTCCCACTCTTCTTCTTCCTGACTTGATGACACAGAACAATATTAGTTATCTGAGTCTCATCATCATCAGTTAACATCAGTTGATGAGGGTCAGGATCTTGTTCTGACCCTACTTCATCTAGGCCAGAATTCAACTGACAAAGATTTTGGGCATCAGTTTAGATGCTTTCCTGCTCTTGAGTCTTGTAATATTTGAGGCAGATCTCTGATGCCCATAGGATACAATGTGTGAACAGACGCGCCCATGTCAAACAGTTACTTTGCTGGTTGGAGATTTGTAATATGGGGGGTGGCACCTCTGAGGAAGGAATTGTGTGTGATGTTAAGGTGCAGGAAGAGGAGTAGAGGCCACTTGATGCAGTGGTTGCCATCCACTTTAGCACATGCTGTTTATCACCCTGATTTCAAAGTTGAAGTGATGTGCGGCTGCCAAATACATCTAGTGGAGTAGGCTGTCTAGTAACATAAGTTGTTCTCATTTTTCTTGGAATAGGATGCACCAGTGTTTGATCAGTAGAGCTTTGACTAACATTATAAAGTCCCACACGTACACCTCAAACACCCTGCCTAGTCACCCTTCCACCACAACCTTTTCATGTTTTACCACTCATGGGTGATGTACACTTCCACTTCCATACAGATGTTTCACAACCCTAAAGGCTACTTTACACACTGCGATATCGGTCCCGATATCGCTAGTGTGGGTACCCGCCCCCATCTGTTGCGCGACACGGGCAAATCGCTGCTCCTGCTGCACAACATCGCCCAGAGCTGTCACACATACTTACCTGTCCGGCGACATCGCTGTGACCGGCGAACCGCCTCCTTTCTAAGGGGGCAGTCCGTGCGGCGTCACAGCGACGTCACTGAAGCGTCACTGAACCGCCGTCCAATAGCAGCGGAGGGGCGGAGATGAGCGGGATGTAACATCCCGCCCACCTCCTTCCTTCTGCATAGCAGCCGGGAGGCAGGTAAGGGGAGCTTCCTCGTTCCTGCGGCGTCACATGCAGCGATGTGTGCTGCCACAGGAACGAGAACAACTTCGTTACTGCTGCATGTCACCCCCATGTCGCCGATTAGAGATTTTGCACGTTTTTGCAACGATGCAAAATCGCTTATCGGTGTTACATGCAACGGCATCGCTAATGCGGCCGGATGTGCGTCACGAATTCCGTGACCCCAACGATTCCGCATTAGCGATGTCGCAGCATGTAAAGCCCCCTTTAGCCCAAACCTGTAAGACACCTGACACAAAAGATAAATTCTTAATTTCTTACTGAGATGGTAATATTGGGAAGGCACTAAAAAGTACAAATATCTACAAATGTGGTTCACCGCATAACTTTTAACAGGCACTGAAAAATGCCAAAACCTATTTAGCTAGTTCACTAGCAAATTTACAGCAGGCACTAATAAGTACAAATACATAAAAATGTGTTTCACTGGGTAATTTGGAGGAGGCAGTAATAAGTAGCAATATCTAGAAATTTAGTTCACTGCGCAATTTGGAGCAGACACTGAGAAGTGTCAAGACCTACCGTATTTGTCGCCTTATAAGACGCACCTGATTATAAGACGCACCCCCAAATTTGGTGAAGGAAAAGAGATTTTTTTTTTAATAAATGGGGTCCGTCTTATAATGCCAGTGTGTGTCTAACAAATCATATAGGTTATATGTCTCTCATAGCCCCCCATCCTAAAATTAGCCCCCTTAATCTGGATATGGCCCCCTTATATTGAATATAGCCCCCTTGTGCTGGCACACGTCCTCCAGTGATGCCACATGTCCCCTATTGCTGGCACACATCCCCTATTGCTGGCACACATCCCCTATGGCTGGCACACATCCCCTATGGCGGGCACACGGCCCCCTGTGGCTGGCACATGGCCCCTATTGCTGCCCATGGCCCCCTGCCCTGTGGCTGGCACCCGGCCTCTATTGCTTCCCATGGCCCCCTGTGGATGGCACACAGCCCCTATTGCTGCCCATGGCCCCCTGTGGCTGGCACACGGCCCCTATTTCTGCCCATGGCCCTCATGTGGCTTGTACACGGCCCCTATTGCTGCCCATGGCCCCCTGTGGCTGGCACACGGCCTTTATTGCTGCCAATGGCCCCCTGTGGCTGGCACACGGCCCCTATTGCTGCACATGGCCCCCTGTAGCTTGCACATGTCCCCTATTGCTGGCACACGGCCCTTATTGCTGGCACACATCCCCTATGGCTGGCAGACGTCCCCTATGGCTGGCACACGGCCCCCTATGGCTGGCACTCAGCCCCTATTGCTGCCCATGGCCCCCTGTGGCTGGCACATGGCCCCTATTGCTACCCATGGCCCCCTGTGGAAGGCACACGGCCCCTATTGCTGCCCATGGCCCCCATGTGGCTGGCACATGGCCCCCCCCCCCACCCCCCCCCCCCCCCCCCCCCCCCCCCCCCCCCCCCCCCCCCCCCCCCCCCCCCCCCCCCCCCCCCCCCCCCCCCCCCCCCCCCCCCCCCCACCCCCCCCCCCCCCCCCCCCCCCCCCCCCCCACCCCCCCCCCCCCCCCCCTATTGCTGCCCATGGCCCCCATGTGGCTGGCACATGGCCCCTAATGCTTCCCATGGCTCCCTGTGGCTGGCACATGGCCCCTATTGCTGCCCATGGCCCCCTGTGGCTGGCACCCAGCCCCTATTGCTGCCCATGGCCCCCTGTGGCTGGCACATGGCCCCCATTGCTACCCATGGCCCCCTGTGGCTGGCACACGGCCCTTATTGCTGCCCATGGCCCCCTATGGCTTGCAAATGGCCCCTATTGCTGCCCTTGGCCCCCTGTGGATGGCACACATCACCCTGTGTTTGATATGGCCCCCATGCTGCTGCTTATAGTTAAATAAAATCTTTCCTTACCTTCTCCAGCGCTGTCCTCCCTCGTGTCTCCCTCCATGCTGCTGAGCTCCTGCAATTCCTGGTTCTCAGTGCCGGTCATGTGATTGGCATAGCAGAGTGACATCTCTGCGTTTATGATCACAGCAGCAGGAGGGAGACACCGGGGAGACACGCTGGAGGAGGTAAGTAAAGAGTTTTTTATTTTACTATGGGCAGCAGCATGGGGGCCATATCTAACACAGGGGGCATGTGCCATCAAAGGGGAGCACAGGCACATATAATATGCACGGCTCCCTCAGCCCGTCAACATGGTGCGGTTTCAGCACCACGGTGATGGACAGTGGCAGTGCATATTATATGAGCGGGAGCAGGAGATCTCCCACTGCAGCCTTCATTAGCCTCTATCAGCCTGCCTCTGCTTCCCGCATCGCTCCAGAGCTGCCCCCAACTCCCCTGGACCTTGCAGTATATAATCCGTATATTCGGATTATAAGACTAAATCCTAAAAATTTTGGGGAACAAAAGTGCGTCTTATAAAGCGAAAAATACGGTATTTAGCTAGTTTACTAGAAAATTTACATCAGGCACTATAAAGTACCAAAACTTAGAAATGTGGTTTAATGCGTAATTTGGAGCAGACACTAACTAACAATACCTACAAATGTGGTTCACTGGCTAATTTAGAGCAGATAGTAATAAGTAGCACTACCTATTTAGATTGAACACTGGCAACTCTTTAGCAGGCACTCACAAGTAGCAATTCCTATTTATATCATGAAATGCTGATTTGTGTTACACATCTTTCCCTACACTGCACATCCCTATTTTACACTATCACTCTCCTATCTATCTCAAATACTTATCATTAAAACCTTAGCTAAGCTAATTGCCACATGTACTCATTTTATATGCAGAGGGACATGAGACTTAGGCAGCCAATGACACAAGCCCCTCAATCAGAACCTTGGTGATGTTTGCTGCATCTTAATTGGCTGCAGGAAAATTTGCAAATAAAGTTAAGAGAAAAAAAAGGCTCAGCACGCCTTTTGTTTTTCCTGATTCCCCACTCCATCCACTCATTAAACACATCACACCGTTCATCATACAGCACGACAATCCTATCCAAAAGCATAACGTGTTATTAGAAAAGTATTTTTGGAAAAAGCAATCAGCTATCGAACAAAACCGTAAGGAACTATCATGTTAAGCCGAAGCATAATGTTTAGATAAAGGATGTTCATCAAATTTGTTCAATATATTGCGCATATGCTCAGCGATATATTTTTTCATACAGTAGATAGTATAGTTTTGCTTTTTTGTTGGCATATTCTGAGAGCTGTAACTCTTTTTATTTTTTGGTAAAAAGTGCTGTATAAGATTATTTCTTTTTCAAGAACTTGTAGAATTTTTTTGGACCATTTTGGTGTATGTGACATTTCTTTATCGGTTTTTATCCAGATTCTTCATTCGCAAAATGACCAAAAACCAGCAATTCACTTACTGGTTTTATATTTTTTTTTGTGGGAAAGGGGGGAGTTCCTGATGCACTAAAAGTGATAAGACTGACTTATTCTTCGGGTCTGTAAGATTATAGCGCTATCGGCGTCATATAGTTTTTTATACATTGCAGCTATTACACACTAAAAACAATATTTACAAAAATGAATTTCTTTCTGCATCGCCATATTTTGAGAGCTGTAACTATTTTATTTATTTTCCGATTAAGACATACAGGGGCTTGTTTTTGTGGGACATTTTGTCATTTTTATTCATACCATTTTTTTACATATGACTTTCTGATCCCTTCTTATTACATTTTTTCTGTCAGTATGATGAAATCATGTTGGCATGAT
Organism: Anomaloglossus baeobatrachus; assembly: GCF_048569485.1. Lineage (NCBI taxonomy): Eukaryota > Metazoa > Chordata > Amphibia > Anura > Aromobatidae > Anomaloglossus > Anomaloglossus baeobatrachus. The sequence continues at coordinate 4,520 of NW_027444071.1, read as the reverse complement.
TTTTATTATTTCTTTGTACGGTGTTCACCGTAAGGAATTAATACAAAGACATTTTATAGATTACGTCATTCTGGATGTGACAATACCAATTATGTGTACATGTTTTTATTTATTTTTGTTTTAACACAAATGCTGCATTTTTAGTGGTGAAATGGGTTTTCGTGATGTGTGAGCTTTTTGTGCTTTTTTTTACTTTTTTTGCATCTTTAGTTAAACTTTTTTATACTTTTTAACTTAATCACACTGTGGGACATGAATATTTTTGTTCTTTGATCACTGGTCTCATGCATTATGGGACTCATGTCCTGCAGTGCCGCAGACCTTAGTGACTCACTGACACAGCCTGTTAGACCCTGTTTATAGTTGGATCTAATAGGCCACCGTAGTCTGGGGTCATTAGATGATCTCAATGTACGATAATAACTATTGCCACCCGCCATTACGATCGCTGGGTATCAATGGTATCAAAGAAGGTCTTTTAACCCCCTTTAAACTACTCAGAGACAGCTGTCGCGATGTAAGGTGTTAATCGGCTCCAATTGGTTCAAAACCTAGTTGAGGTTGATGCCCATGGGTGTAAAAACTAACAGACTAATGGCAGAAGATGTAAACTGCCCAAGGCCAAAAAGACTAATGCACTGCCAGGATGCAGCAAGACCTCCATTAAATGGAGACATCACAGGTGCAAAGGAGGATGGTAAAATTGCACACTTGTGGCTTGCATAGGTCACTGTTCACACATGCAGGTTCACAGTATCTGGTATGCAGCCTATTAGTTACGCCCATCCCAATAGATGCAAGGGGGCTGCGCCAGTACTAAATATGTGCTTCATGCAGGGACAGTGAATACAATATGCAAGGCCTAACATAAAGAGGCCTGGCTGCATCCCTGTATAATATATTCTGTGCAAAGAAATAATTAAAATCATATGAGGTATTGGCAGGTAATATGTCCATAGCATGGAAAGCCCACAATCCACGTCACGGATCCTCATTTTTGTGAGTCCCTACACTAATATATCATATATGAATATATATAAAAACACCAAAAAGAGGAAAAAAAATCCTCCAGAAATTAAGCAAAAACTCACAGACTAATGGCAGAAGATGTAAACTGCCCAAGGGTGTAAGCTGACATGTACAGCAATGGGATTTTCATTTGCGGGTGGGCACTTTTCATTTATTTCTAATCACTGTGTTAAAATGACTAGGAGGGATAAGGCCCCTAAACAACCACATTTTTAATGCGTATTTGTGGATGTTAAGAGGTTTTTTTCTTTTTTTATCCCCCTTGACATTTATGAATTGTGACTTTTACTAAAGGTTGCTTTCTTTTTTACTTAGATCATACTACTCCAGTCCCCACTCTTCCCCTCAAGTAACATTTCTGTAAGGGTTTTCAATTCAGGGGACTTTTACAACTTTTTAAACAATTTGTGATATTTGATGCTGAAAGGTTGCAAAAAATGGTTAAAGATAAAAAATAAAGAGCATTTTTATTATGCAGAAAATAATGGACTGTGTGCCATTTTGAAGAATTTGTCGCAAAAAACACCACCAAATATCACAAAACGAAAGAAGAAAAGGTACTTCAGTAGATTGCAAAAGATAAAATGGTCTCCTAGTTTGCAAACAGTTCTCACTTTAGAAGGGTGAATTTCAAGCTATTTGAAGATAACTATTGCTGAGGCCATGGATAAGGTCCTTTCATCTTAGCATGACGTTTATACACACATGAGAGCTCTGAAAATGAAACTGGTTCTGCTTTTACAGTTGCCCATACACATGGAATTTACCATGTATTGCAATAGTTTTGTGACTAGTCTCTTCAGAAAGAAGAGGACTTAATCTCAGGAGTGTAGTAATCTTGACCCATTAACAAGCCTTGCTATGTGATTTAGGAGAAGAAGATAAGCCAGAAACTCCATTTAACGTCATGTGTTTTGGGGAATTGCCTTTCCTCAATGCAAAGCAGGATATCTGATTTGGCTGGGTGAGAGGATTCTGACTGGTAACCTAAGTTGAAATGTTTCTCCTTGCAGACAGTGCTAAGCCGACAACGCAACTTTTAAGCCATGCAGTGCCCTTCCAAAAATTTCAATATGCAAACAGCCTCATCATAATGAGGACTTGGTATCTAGCGCCACAAATTGGATGTAGCAATTATAAAGTCAAAATCAACCCGGTAGTGAGCTTTGCCACATGACCTAGGATAAGAAGCTAAACAAGAATATCCATTTGCGGACATATTTCGGGGTGTTGCACTTGCTAAGTGCAAAGCAGTTGAGAGGCCTCTGGCCGGTCGTGTAAGGCCGGGGCCACACGGGGGACTAATACGATCCTCGCATGACACTCGGCTCATACTGGCAGCACAGCGAGAGCCGAGTGTCATGCGAGCGTCACTGCAATTGAGGTCCGATCATGCAATCGCACATCAGCTGCGGGGAGCGGGCCGGCACTGAGGAGAGGCGGGTCGGCGCTGCGGAGGGGAGGGCTGGCGCTGAGGAGGGGAGGGATTTATCTCCCTCTCTCCTCCGTTGCCAGCTATTGCGATTCTCGCCCTGCACTCGCGGTACACCGGTGTACTGCGAGTGCAGTGCGATTTTTCTCTAGCCCTATAGACATGAATGGGTGTGAGAGAAAACAGGATCATATTACAGTCGCAGCATTCTGCAATTGTTTTCTTGGTCCAATTAGGGCTCATGGGTGCTGACACACAGGCTAATATTGGTCCGAGTGGAATGCGATGTTTTATTGCATTGCACTCACTCCGATTTTCATGCCGTGTGTCTTAGGCCTATGAGGAAATGTTTATCCCTGTAGGGAGTGCAAAGTTGGCATAAGAAAACTTATAGACCATGAAATTATGGTGCCAGAGTTCAAGTCCTCTTTCTTCTGAAGAGGCTATTTACATATTTCCATTCCCAAAGGAGTATTGCATGGCCTATCAGTCTCGCTATGATAGTTTTACACCTCAAGAAGAAATGCTTCTCTGAGACCCAAAGTTTTATGATCAGTTTCTCAGTGGCGCTGCTTGTATTTTGAAGATTAAATGCTATATAGTTCACTTATAAAAGCCTAAAACTACTCAACTCTACTACATGAACAAATACAAGGGGTTTATTAATTATTTATTTTGTTAAACTATATTTTACTTTTTCACTTCTGTACGCTATTTGCATTGCAGAAATATGCAGATTTTTTTTTAATAAAGTCGATCATTTAACCAACAGACTTTTTTTGCACAGATTAAGTGATTCTTCTATCACAAAAGAATAATATTCAGAGACTAAAATGCTATCAGATTGACAGCTTGTAATTTCAGTATTGAATATGAAATGCATAAAACCTTTCAATCATCTTTAGTTATAATAAAAAAAAGACTTTTTTTAACTTATGTTCATTTAATATTTTAAGTCATGCTATTAAGATAGCAATAAATTAAAAAAATCCCTTTCTGGATAAAGGTCTGGACAGAATTAATGCACCAAGTTCAAGCATCAAAGGTTTAGGAAAAGTATATCTGAATTCTGAAATGAATTAATCCAAAATTATGGCCCACATGCCATTTTTTTTAAATGGCCTTCAGCTCAATTTTGAGCCTCGGCGCCTTCATGGGTAAACGCACTGTAGGAAGATGGATCTTGTGCAAGCTTACAGAGGTCCACCAGGGTCTTCTCCACTGTTTCTTGATTGTATTAAGCCATTGAATTGCTGTACTTTCTCTTCACCTCCTTCCTTTTATTCTTCCAACCACGATGTCCTTCTTCAGTGATTGTGCTTTTCATATGATGTGTCTAAAGTAGATAAGTCATAGCTTTCTGATCCTAGCTTCCAGTGACTTTGTCTGGCTTAATTTCTTCCAAAATGGATTACTTTGTTCTTCTTTCTATCCTTGATATTTAATAACATCTTTCTTCAGCACCACATATTGAAGGTGTTGTGTCACGCTGTACTCTAAGATGTACAATAGCAGTACAGCGCAGTAATGTGGGACTGAGAGGATTCCTGAAACTATCTGAGAAGGTAGTTAGCTGGTAAACCACTAGGGGGCGTAAAAGTGGAGGAAACGTATGAGCAGGGAATTCCCTAGCAGAGGTAATACTAGTCAAGCCCACCACATGGCAGTAGAATCGTCAGAAAGCCGTGTCACAACATGAGGTCTTGTAAGTACATAAGGGCAAAGTTTAAACGTAGTCAGAGGGAAGCAAATAGTCAGTAGCCGGGAAATCAGAGCCTAGAAGCAAGGGGGAGTGGGAAGACAAGACAGAATAAAGGTAAACAGATAAGGAACGAACAGGGAGACAGCGGGAGAGACACTGATGGAAACAGACAACAGAGGAGGTTAACAGGTCAGGTGAACATGGAGGTCAGGAGGGGGCAGGGCAGACAACAGGTCAATCAAGAGCAGAAAACAGCAGAGCCAGAAATATCACTGGCGAAGTCCAAGAGAAACAGTGCCCTAATAAAGCAGCCTGACCTCCAGAACGAGGCAGAAAGGATTAACCCCTAACGTGACT
>NW_027444070.1:0-29929 GCF_048569485.1 Anomaloglossus baeobatrachus | reverse complement strand
AATTCATTAAATCGGGCTAATATGAATCAGGTGAATTGAGTTCTGCTTTTGGAAACTGGGTTAAGAAGGGGTGCACCGTTCCTGGAGGTACTGCAATACCAGGTCAATGCGTGGAGTGGACAGAGCAAGCTCTTTTTCCATCTCCCTGTTCTAAAAATCCATTTAATATATGGTCCCCAGATAGGGGACGTATCAGATATTAAACTGATAAGAACAGATACTACACTTGATCTTAGCCAAAAGGCCGAGAAGCGATAACCAGAATTGGTTTGGGCCTCGAGTGGCACCCTGGCCTATGCCGGACACATCTTAGGGAGAGAGAGCGAGAGGGAGACAAACCCACGCCTACACAAGACATTTTGTCACCCAAGCCAACCCTTGAAAAGGCTGCTTTGCAGAGCCAAAACAAGAAGAATGGTGCGTTTTGCAGCCGCCGCCCACTGCAATGAATCTGAATAACTCCTCCTTTAGGGCGCAAGCAACTCCCCTCCCCCTTGCAGTCTTTCCAATTCACGATACAAAAAGACGGACAGGACAGGTTGCCTGACTTTCCGTCACTGCCACCCTTTGCCATCCTTACCCGTAGAAAGCCCTTTCATCATCCCCAAACCCTAATCTTTTCCCTTTCCTTCCCAGCCCCCAAACCCTGCCCTCTGTACCTTTCTCACCACCCGCTTCCCTTCTCCTGTCATCCCCCTACCACCCGGGAAAAAAAGAGATTGCCCCCTCCTTCCACTAGCCCACCCTCCCACCCAAAGAACAACTTCTTCTGCGCAGCTTGTTTTCTAGGCAGCAGCGCTATTGTGATGTCATCGGGGGGCATTGTGACAAGCCGCCAGTGTTCCGTCTCTTCATGTTGTGCACAGTTCAAACGGAAAATACATCAACAGGCAGACTACAGAAAAGCTTACTATCAAAGGTTAGAGGGGGGCTTTCTCAGAGGGCTTTTTACAGTTTTTCTATTCCCAATTAGCCGTTTAAGTGTACTTATTGAAAGTAGTAATTCTTTCATAGGCCGCCCTTTCTTAGTATTTGACGTTCCTTATATTGCGGTATGAGGCTTCGCAGTAGGTTGCAAACATTCATCACCCATGACTGTCCCCAATTGAGCTCAGAAGCTCAATGTCTATCATGACCTCTCTTTTAGAATGTCCAAGAGCAAGCAAACTATTCCTCCAGGAGAGGGCGCCAACAGACTACTAAAGAGATCATCATTACTCAAAGAAAACCCCAAAAACCAATGCATGATAGGAATAAACAGGTAACTTTCTTTGGAGTGGAAGCGGAGAGATCGCACCAGATGCCAATTCTAGATGTTATCACACCTGTGGTCACTGCAGCAGCAGGTGAATCCACTTTGTCCAAAAGGGATCTATTCCATTCAATTGCAAATGATCTAGATAAGACAGAGAACTGCAGCACGGGGACATAGCCGAGTTGGTCAGGTTGAGTGGTGATGAGTTTGCTATTTGGATGAATAAAGAAAGTCAAAAGTGTGAAAGATAAAAAACAAAAGGAGGAAGTGTGAAAAGTGAATGGGCCAAATTGAGGTGCATATGAAGACGTATGCTTTCTTCCAATTCATTAAATCGGGCTAATATGAATCAGGTGAATTGAGTTCTGCTTTTGGAAACTGGGTTAAGAAGGGGTGCACCGTTCCTGGAGGTACTGCAATACCAGGTCAATGCGTGGAGTGGACAGAGCAAGCTCTTTTTCCATCTCCCTGTTCTAAAAATCCATTTAATATATGGTCCCCAGATAGGGGACGTATCAGATATTAAACTGATAAGAACAGATACTACACTTGATCTTAGCCAAAAGGCCGAGAAGCGATAACCAGAATTGGTTTGGGCCTCGAGTGGCACCCTGGCCTATGCCGGACACATCTTAGGGAGAGAGAGCGAGAGGGAGACAAACCCACGCCTACACAAGACATTTTGTCACCCAAGCCAACCCTTGAAAAGGCTGCTTTGCAGAGCCAAAACAAGAAGAATGGTGCGTTTTGCAGCCGCCGCCCACTGCAATGAATCTGAATAACTCCTCCTTTAGGGCGCAAGCAACTCCCCTCCCCCTTGCAGTCTTTCCAATTCACGATACAAAAAGACGGACAGGACAGGTTGCCTGACTTTCCGTCACTGCCACCCTTTGCCATCCTTACCCGTAGAAAGCCCTTTCATCATCCCCAAACCCTAATCTTTTCCCTTTCCTTCCCAGCCCCCAAACCCTGCCCTCTGTACCTTTCTCACCACCCGCTTCCCTTCTCCTGTCATCCCCCTACCACCCGGGAAAAAAAGAGATTGCCCCCTCCTTCCACTAGCCCACCCTCCCACCCAAAGAACAACTTCTTCTGCGCAGCTTGTTTTCTAGGCAGCAGCGCTATTGTGATGTCATCGGGGGGCATTGTGACAAGCCGCCAGTGTTCCGTCTCTTCATGTTGTGCACAGTTCAAACGGAAAATACATCAACAGGCAGACTACAGAAAAGCTTACTATCAAAGGTTAGAGGGGGGCTTTCTCAGAGGGCTTTTTACAGTTTTTCTATTCCCAATTAGCCGTTTAAGTGTACTTATTGAAAGTAGTAATTCTTTCATAGGCCGCCCTTTCTTAGTATTTGACGTTCCTTATATTGCGGTATGAGGCTTCGCAGTAGGTTGCAAACATTCATCACCCATGACTGTCCCCAATTGAGCTCAGAAGCTCAATGTCTATCATGACCTCTCTTTTAGAATGTCCAAGAGCAAGCAAACTATTCCTCCAGGAGAGGGCGCCAACAGACTACTAAAGAGATCATCATTACTCAAAGAAAACCCCAAAAACCAATGCATGATAGGAATAAACAGGTAACTTTCTTTGGAGTGGAAGCGGAGAGATCGCACCAGATGCCAATTCTAGATGTTATCACACCTGTGGTCACTGCAGCAGCAGGTGAATCCACTTTGTCCAAAAGGGATCTATTCCATTCAATTGCAAATGATCTAGATAAGACAGAGAACTGCAGCACGGGGACATAGCCGAGTTGGTCAGGTTGAGTGGTGATGAGTTTGCTATTTGGATGAATAAAGAAAGTCAAAAGTGTGAAAGATAAAAAACAAAAGGAGGAAGTGTGAAAAGTGAATGGGCCAAATTGAGGTGCATATGAAGACGTATGCTTTCTTCCAATTCATTAAATCGGGCTAATATGAATCAGGTGAATTGAGTTCTGCTTTTGGAAACTGGGTTAAGAAGGGGTGCACCGTTCCTGGAGGTACTGCAATACCAGGTCAATGCGTGGAGTGGACAGAGCAAGCTCTTTTTCCATCTCCCTGTTCTAAAAATCCATTTAATATATGGTCCCCAGATAGGGGACGTATCAGATATTAAACTGATAAGAACAGATACTACACTTGATCTTAGCCAAAAGGCCGAGAAGCGATAACCAGAATTGGTTTGGGCCTCGAGTGGCACCCTGGCCTATGCCGGACACATCTTAGGGAGAGAGAGCGAGAGGGAGACAAACCCACGCCTACACAAGACATTTTGTCACCCAAGCCAACCCTTGAAAAGGCTGCTTTGCAGAGCCAAAACAAGAAGAATGGTGCGTTTTGCAGCCGCCGCCCACTGCAATGAATCTGAATAACTCCTCCTTTAGGGCGCAAGCAACTCCCCTCCCCCTTGCAGTCTTTCCAATTCACGATACAAAAAGACGGACAGGACAGGTTGCCTGACTTTCCGTCACTGCCACCCTTTGCCATCCTTACCCGTAGAAAGCCCTTTCATCATCCCCAAACCCTAATCTTTTCCCTTTCCTTCCCAGCCCCCAAACCCTGCCCTCTGTACCTTTCTCACCACCCGCTTCCCTTCTCCTGTCATCCCCCTACCACCCGGGAAAAAAAGAGATTGCCCCCTCCTTCCACTAGCCCACCCTCCCACCCAAAGAACAACTTCTTCTGCGCAGCTTGTTTTCTAGGCAGCAGCGCTATTGTGATGTCATCGGGGGGCATTGTGACAAGCCGCCAGTGTTCCGTCTCTTCATGTTGTGCACAGTTCAAACGGAAAATACATCAACAGGCAGACTACAGAAAAGCTTACTATCAAAGGTTAGAGGGGGGCTTTCTCAGAGGGCTTTTTACAGTTTTTCTATTCCCAATTAGCCGTTTAAGTGTACTTATTGAAAGTAGTAATTCTTTCATAGGCCGCCCTTTCTTAGTATTTGACGTTCCTTATATTGCGGTATGAGGCTTCGCAGTAGGTTGCAAACATTCATCACCCATGACTGTCCCCAATTGAGCTCAGAAGCTCAATGTCTATCATGACCTCTCTTTTAGAATGTCCAAGAGCAAGCAAACTATTCCTCCAGGAGAGGGCGCCAACAGACTACTAAAGAGATCATCATTACTCAAAGAAAACCCCAAAAACCAATGCATGATAGGAATAAACAGGTAACTTTCTTTGGAGTGGAAGCGGAGAGATCGCACCAGATGCCAATTCTAGATGTTATCACACCTGTGGTCACTGCAGCAGCAGGTGAATCCACTTTGTCCAAAAGGGATCTATTCCATTCAATTGCAAATGATCTAGATAAGACAGAGAACTGCAGCACGGGGACATAGCCGAGTTGGTCAGGTTGAGTGGTGATGAGTTTGCTATTTGGATGAATAAAGAAAGTCAAAAGTGTGAAAGATAAAAAACAAAAGGAGGAAGTGTGAAAAGTGAATGGGCCAAATTGAGGTGCATATGAAGACGTATGCTTTCTTCCAATTCATTAAATCGGGCTAATATGAATCAGGTGAATTGAGTTCTGCTTTTGGAAACTGGGTTAAGAAGGGGTGCACCGTTCCTGGAGGTACTGCAATACCAGGTCAATGCGTGGAGTGGACAGAGCAAGCTCTTTTTCCATCTCCCTGTTCTAAAAATCCATTTAATATATGGTCCCCAGATAGGGGACGTATCAGATATTAAACTGATAAGAACAGATACTACACTTGATCTTAGCCAAAAGGCCGAGAAGCGATAACCAGAATTGGTTTGGGCCTCGAGTGGCACCCTGGCCTATGCCGGACACATCTTAGGGAGAGAGAGCGAGAGGGAGACAAACCCACGCCTACACAAGACATTTTGTCACCCAAGCCAACCCTTGAAAAGGCTGCTTTGCAGAGCCAAAACAAGAAGAATGGTGCGTTTTGCAGCCGCCGCCCACTGCAATGAATCTGAATAACTCCTCCTTTAGGGCGCAAGCAACTCCCCTCCCCCTTGCAGTCTTTCCAATTCACGATACAAAAAGACGGACAGGACAGGTTGCCTGACTTTCCGTCACTGCCACCCTTTGCCATCCTTACCCGTAGAAAGCCCTTTCATCATCCCCAAACCCTAATCTTTTCCCTTTCCTTCCCAGCCCCCAAACCCTGCCCTCTGTACCTTTCTCACCACCCGCTTCCCTTCTCCTGTCATCCCCCTACCACCCGGGAAAAAAAGAGATTGCCCCCTCCTTCCACTAGCCCACCCTCCCACCCAAAGAACAACTTCTTCTGCGCAGCTTGTTTTCTAGGCAGCAGCGCTATTGTGATGTCATCGGGGGGCATTGTGACAAGCCGCCAGTGTTCCGTCTCTTCATGTTGTGCACAGTTCAAACGGAAAATACATCAACAGGCAGACTACAGAAAAGCTTACTATCAAAGGTTAGAGGGGGGCTTTCTCAGAGGGCTTTTTACAGTTTTTCTATTCCCAATTAGCCGTTTAAGTGTACTTATTGAAAGTAGTAATTCTTTCATAGGCCGCCCTTTCTTAGTATTTGACGTTCCTTATATTGCGGTATGAGGCTTCGCAGTAGGTTGCAAACATTCATCACCCATGACTGTCCCCAATTGAGCTCAGAAGCTCAATGTCTATCATGACCTCTCTTTTAGAATGTCCAAGAGCAAGCAAACTATTCCTCCAGGAGAGGGCGCCAACAGACTACTAAAGAGATCATCATTACTCAAAGAAAACCCCAAAAACCAATGCATGATAGGAATAAACAGGTAACTTTCTTTGGAGTGGAAGCGGAGAGATCGCACCAGATGCCAATTCTAGATGTTATCACACCTGTGGTCACTGCAGCAGCAGGTGAATCCACTTTGTCCAAAAGGGATCTATTCCATTCAATTGCAAATGATCTAGATAAGACAGAGAACTGCAGCACGGGGACATAGCCGAGTTGGTCAGGTTGAGTGGTGATGAGTTTGCTATTTGGATGAATAAAGAAAGTCAAAAGTGTGAAAGATAAAAAACAAAAGGAGGAAGTGTGAAAAGTGAATGGGCCAAATTGAGGTGCATATGAAGACGTATGCTTTCTTCCAATTCATTAAATCGGGCTAATATGAATCAGGTGAATTGAGTTCTGCTTTTGGAAACTGGGTTAAGAAGGGGTGCACCGTTCCTGGAGGTACTGCAATACCAGGTCAATGCGTGGAGTGGACAGAGCAAGCTCTTTTTCCATCTCCCTGTTCTAAAAATCCATTTAATATATGGTCCCCAGATAGGGGACGTATCAGATATTAAACTGATAAGAACAGATACTACACTTGATCTTAGCCAAAAGGCCGAGAAGCGATAACCAGAATTGGTTTGGGCCTCGAGTGGCACCCTGGCCTATGCCGGACACATCTTAGGGAGAGAGAGCGAGAGGGAGACAAACCCACGCCTACACAAGACATTTTGTCACCCAAGCCAACCCTTGAAAAGGCTGCTTTGCAGAGCCAAAACAAGAAGAATGGTGCGTTTTGCAGCCGCCGCCCACTGCAATGAATCTGAATAACTCCTCCTTTAGGGCGCAAGCAACTCCCCTCCCCCTTGCAGTCTTTCCAATTCACGATACAAAAAGACGGACAGGACAGGTTGCCTGACTTTCCGTCACTGCCACCCTTTGCCATCCTTACCCGTAGAAAGCCCTTTCATCATCCCCAAACCCTAATCTTTTCCCTTTCCTTCCCAGCCCCCAAACCCTGCCCTCTGTACCTTTCTCACCACCCGCTTCCCTTCTCCTGTCATCCCCCTACCACCCGGGAAAAAAAGAGATTGCCCCCTCCTTCCACTAGCCCACCCTCCCACCCAAAGAACAACTTCTTCTGCGCAGCTTGTTTTCTAGGCAGCAGCGCTATTGTGATGTCATCGGGGGGCATTGTGACAAGCCGCCAGTGTTCCGTCTCTTCATGTTGTGCACAGTTCAAACGGAAAATACATCAACAGGCAGACTACAGAAAAGCTTACTATCAAAGGTTAGAGGGGGGCTTTCTCAGAGGGCTTTTTACAGTTTTTCTATTCCCAATTAGCCGTTTAAGTGTACTTATTGAAAGTAGTAATTCTTTCATAGGCCGCCCTTTCTTAGTATTTGACGTTCCTTATATTGCGGTATGAGGCTTCGCAGTAGGTTGCAAACATTCATCACCCATGACTGTCCCCAATTGAGCTCAGAAGCTCAATGTCTATCATGACCTCTCTTTTAGAATGTCCAAGAGCAAGCAAACTATTCCTCCAGGAGAGGGCGCCAACAGACTACTAAAGAGATCATCATTACTCAAAGAAAACCCCAAAAACCAATGCATGATAGGAATAAACAGGTAACTTTCTTTGGAGTGGAAGCGGAGAGATCGCACCAGATGCCAATTCTAGATGTTATCACACCTGTGGTCACTGCAGCAGCAGGTGAATCCACTTTGTCCAAAAGGGATCTATTCCATTCAATTGCAAATGATCTAGATAAGACAGAGAACTGCAGCACGGGGACATAGCCGAGTTGGTCAGGTTGAGTGGTGATGAGTTTGCTATTTGGATGAATAAAGAAAGTCAAAAGTGTGAAAGATAAAAAACAAAAGGAGGAAGTGTGAAAAGTGAATGGGCCAAATTGAGGTGCATATGAAGACGTATGCTTTCTTCCAATTCATTAAATCGGGCTAATATGAATCAGGTGAATTGAGTTCTGCTTTTGGAAACTGGGTTAAGAAGGGGTGCACCGTTCCTGGAGGTACTGCAATACCAGGTCAATGCGTGGAGTGGACAGAGCAAGCTCTTTTTCCATCTCCCTGTTCTAAAAATCCATTTAATATATGGTCCCCAGATAGGGGACGTATCAGATATTAAACTGATAAGAACAGATACTACACTTGATCTTAGCCAAAAGGCCGAGAAGCGATAACCAGAATTGGTTTGGGCCTCGAGTGGCACCCTGGCCTATGCCGGACACATCTTAGGGAGAGAGAGCGAGAGGGAGACAAACCCACGCCTACACAAGACATTTTGTCACCCAAGCCAACCCTTGAAAAGGCTGCTTTGCAGAGCCAAAACAAGAAGAATGGTGCGTTTTGCAGCCGCCGCCCACTGCAATGAATCTGAATAACTCCTCCTTTAGGGCGCAAGCAACTCCCCTCCCCCTTGCAGTCTTTCCAATTCACGATACAAAAAGACGGACAGGACAGGTTGCCTGACTTTCCGTCACTGCCACCCTTTGCCATCCTTACCCGTAGAAAGCCCTTTCATCATCCCCAAACCCTAATCTTTTCCCTTTCCTTCCCAGCCCCCAAACCCTGCCCTCTGTACCTTTCTCACCACCCGCTTCCCTTCTCCTGTCATCCCCCTACCACCCGGGAAAAAAAGAGATTGCCCCCTCCTTCCACTAGCCCACCCTCCCACCCAAAGAACAACTTCTTCTGCGCAGCTTGTTTTCTAGGCAGCAGCGCTATTGTGATGTCATCGGGGGGCATTGTGACAAGCCGCCAGTGTTCCGTCTCTTCATGTTGTGCACAGTTCAAACGGAAAATACATCAACAGGCAGACTACAGAAAAGCTTACTATCAAAGGTTAGAGGGGGGCTTTCTCAGAGGGCTTTTTACAGTTTTTCTATTCCCAATTAGCCGTTTAAGTGTACTTATTGAAAGTAGTAATTCTTTCATAGGCCGCCCTTTCTTAGTATTTGACGTTCCTTATATTGCGGTATGAGGCTTCGCAGTAGGTTGCAAACATTCATCACCCATGACTGTCCCCAATTGAGCTCAGAAGCTCAATGTCTATCATGACCTCTCTTTTAGAATGTCCAAGAGCAAGCAAACTATTCCTCCAGGAGAGGGCGCCAACAGACTACTAAAGAGATCATCATTACTCAAAGAAAACCCCAAAAACCAATGCATGATAGGAATAAACAGGTAACTTTCTTTGGAGTGGAAGCGGAGAGATCGCACCAGATGCCAATTCTAGATGTTATCACACCTGTGGTCACTGCAGCAGCAGGTGAATCCACTTTGTCCAAAAGGGATCTATTCCATTCAATTGCAAATGATCTAGATAAGACAGAGAACTGCAGCACGGGGACATAGCCGAGTTGGTCAGGTTGAGTGGTGATGAGTTTGCTATTTGGATGAATAAAGAAAGTCAAAAGTGTGAAAGATAAAAAACAAAAGGAGGAAGTGTGAAAAGTGAATGGGCCAAATTGAGGTGCATATGAAGACGTATGCTTTCTTCCAATTCATTAAATCGGGCTAATATGAATCAGGTGAATTGAGTTCTGCTTTTGGAAACTGGGTTAAGAAGGGGTGCACCGTTCCTGGAGGTACTGCAATACCAGGTCAATGCGTGGAGTGGACAGAGCAAGCTCTTTTTCCATCTCCCTGTTCTAAAAATCCATTTAATATATGGTCCCCAGATAGGGGACGTATCAGATATTAAACTGATAAGAACAGATACTACACTTGATCTTAGCCAAAAGGCCGAGAAGCGATAACCAGAATTGGTTTGGGCCTCGAGTGGCACCCTGGCCTATGCCGGACACATCTTAGGGAGAGAGAGCGAGAGGGAGACAAACCCACGCCTACACAAGACATTTTGTCACCCAAGCCAACCCTTGAAAAGGCTGCTTTGCAGAGCCAAAACAAGAAGAATGGTGCGTTTTGCAGCCGCCGCCCACTGCCATGAATCTGAATAACTCCTCCTTTAGGGCGCAAGCAACTCCCCTCCCCCTTGCAGTCTTTCCAATTCACGATACAAAAAGACGGACAGGACAGGTTGCCTGACTTTCCGTCACTGCCACCCTTTGCCATCCTTACCCGTAGAAAGCCCTTTCATCATCCCCAAACCCTAATCTTTTCCCTTTCCTTCCCAGCCCCCAAACCCTGCCCTCTGTACCTTTCTCACCACCCGCTTCCCTTCTCCTGTCATCCCCCTACCACCCGGGAAAAAAAGAGATTGCCCCCTCCTTCCACTAGCCCACCCTCCCACCCAAAGAACAACTTCTTCTGCGCAGCTTGTTTTCTAGGCAGCAGCGCTATTGTGATGTCATCGGGGGGCATTGTGACAAGCCGCCAGTGTTCCGTCTCTTCATGTTGTGCACAGTTCAAACGGAAAATACATCAACAGGCAGACTACAGAAAAGCTTACTATCAAAGGTTAGAGGGGGGCTTTCTCAGAGGGCTTTTTACAGTTTTTCTATTCCCAATTAGCCGTTTAAGTGTACTTATTGAAAGTAGTAATTCTTTCATAGGCCGCCCTTTCTTAGTATTTGACGTTCCTTATATTGCGGTATGAGGCTTCGCAGTAGGTTGCAAACATTCATCACCCATGACTGTCCCCAATTGAGCTCAGAAGCTCAATGTCTATCATGACCTCTCTTTTAGAATGTCCAAGAGCAAGCAAACTATTCCTCCAGGAGAGGGCGCCAACAGACTACTAAAGAGATCATCATTACTCAAAGAAAACCCCAAAAACCAATGCATGATAGGAATAAACAGGTAACTTTCTTTGGAGTGGAAGCGGAGAGATCGCACCAGATGCCAATTCTAGATGTTATCACACCTGTGGTCACTGCAGCAGCAGGTGAATCCACTTTGTCCAAAAGGGATCTATTCCATTCAATTGCAAATGATCTAGATAAGACAGAGAACTGCAGCACGGGGACATAGCCGAGTTGGTCAGGTTGAGTGGTGATGAGTTTGCTATTTGGATGAATAAAGAAAGTCAAAAGTGTGAAAGATAAAAAACAAAAGGAGGAAGTGTGAAAAGTGAATGGGCCAAATTGAGGTGCATATGAAGACGTATGCTTTCTTCCAATTCATTAAATCGGGCTAATATGAATCAGGTGAATTGAGTTCTGCTTTTGGAAACTGGGTTAAGAAGGGGTGCACCGTTCCTGGAGGTACTGCAATACCAGGTCAATGCGTGGAGTGGACAGAGCAAGCTCTTTTTCCATCTCCCTGTTCTAAAAATCCATTTAATATATGGTCCCCAGATAGGGGACGTATCAGATATTAAACTGATAAGAACAGATACTACACTTGATCTTAGCCAAAAGGCCGAGAAGCGATAACCAGAATTGGTTTGGGCCTCGAGTGGCACCCTGGCCTATGCCGGACACATCTTAGGGAGAGAGAGCGAGAGGGAGACAAACCCACGCCTACACAAGACATTTTGTCACCCAAGCCAACCCTTGAAAAGGCTGCTTTGCAGAGCCAAAACAAGAAGAATGGTGCGTTTTGCAGCCGCCGCCCACTGCAATGAATCTGAATAACTCCTCCTTTAGGGCGCAAGCAACTCCCCTCCCCCTTGCAGTCTTTCCAATTCACGATACAAAAAGACGGACAGGACAGGTTGCCTGACTTTCCGTCACTGCCACCCTTTGCCATCCTTACCCGTAGAAAGCCCTTTCATCATCCCCAAACCCTAATCTTTTCCCTTTCCTTCCCAGCCCCCAAACCCTGCCCTCTGTACCTTTCTCACCACCCGCTTCCCTTCTCCTGTCATCCCCCTACCACCCGGGAAAAAAAGAGATTGCCCCCTCCTTCCACTAGCCCACCCTCCCACCCAAAGAACAACTTCTTCTGCGCAGCTTGTTTTCTAGGCAGCAGCGCTATTGTGATGTCATCGGGGGGCATTGTGACAAGCCGCCAGTGTTCCGTCTCTTCATGTTGTGCACAGTTCAAACGGAAAATACATCAACAGGCAGACTACAGAAAAGCTTACTATCAAAGGTTAGAGGGGGGCTTTCTCAGAGGGCTTTTTACAGTTTTTCTATTCCCAATTAGCCGTTTAAGTGTACTTATTGAAAGTAGTAATTCTTTCATAGGCCGCCCTTTCTTAGTATTTGACGTTCCTTATATTGCGGTATGAGGCTTCGCAGTAGGTTGCAAACATTCATCACCCATGACTGTCCCCAATTGAGCTCAGAAGCTCAATGTCTATCATGACCTCTCTTTTAGAATGTCCAAGAGCAAGCAAACTATTCCTCCAGGAGAGGGCGCCAACAGACTACTAAAGAGATCATCATTACTCAAAGAAAACCCCAAAAACCAATGCATGATAGGAATAAACAGGTAACTTTCTTTGGAGTGGAAGCGGAGAGATCGCACCAGATGCCAATTCTAGATGTTATCACACCTGTGGTCACTGCAGCAGCAGGTGAATCCACTTTGTCCAAAAGGGATCTATTCCATTCAATTGCAAATGATCTAGATAAGACAGAGAACTGCAGCACGGGGACATAGCCGAGTTGGTCAGGTTGAGTGGTGATGAGTTTGCTATTTGGATGAATAAAGAAAGTCAAAAGTGTGAAAGATAAAAAACAAAAGGAGGAAGTGTGAAAAGTGAATGGGCCAAATTGAGGTGCATATGAAGACGTATGCTTTCTTCCAATTCATTAAATCGGGCTAATATGAATCAGGTGAATTGAGTTCTGCTTTTGGAAACTGGGTTAAGAAGGGGTGCACCGTTCCTGGAGGTACTGCAATACCAGGTCAATGCGTGGAGTGGACAGAGCAAGCTCTTTTTCCATCTCCCTGTTCTAAAAATCCATTTAATATATGGTCCCCAGATAGGGGACGTATCAGATATTAAACTGATAAGAACAGATACTACACTTGATCTTAGCCAAAAGGCCGAGAAGCGATAACCAGAATTGGTTTGGGCCTCGAGTGGCACCCTGGCCTATGCCGGACACATCTTAGGGAGAGAGAGCGAGAGGGAGACAAACCCACGCCTACACAAGACATTTTGTCACCCAAGCCAACCCTTGAAAAGGCTGCTTTGCAGAGCCAAAACAAGAAGAATGGTGCGTTTTGCAGCCGCCGCCCACTGCAATGAATCTGAATAACTCCTCCTTTAGGGCGCAAGCAACTCCCCTCCCCCTTGCAGTCTTTCCAATTCACGATACAAAAAGACGGACAGGACAGGTTGCCTGACTTTCCGTCACTGCCACCCTTTGCCATCCTTACCCGTAGAAAGCCCTTTCATCATCCCCAAACCCTAATCTTTTCCCTTTCCTTCCCAGCCCCCAAACCCTGCCCTCTGTACCTTTCTCACCACCCGCTTCCCTTCTCCTGTCATCCCCCTACCACCCGGGAAAAAAAGAGATTGCCCCCTCCTTCCACTAGCCCACCCTCCCACCCAAAGAACAACTTCTTCTGCGCAGCTTGTTTTCTAGGCAGCAGCGCTATTGTGATGTCATCGGGGGGCATTGTGACAAGCCGCCAGTGTTCCGTCTCTTCATGTTGTGCACAGTTCAAACGGAAAATACATCAACAGGCAGACTACAGAAAAGCTTACTATCAAAGGTTAGAGGGGGGCTTTCTCAGAGGGCTTTTTACAGTTTTTCTATTCCCAATTAGCCGTTTAAGTGTACTTATTGAAAGTAGTAATTCTTTCATAGGCCGCCCTTTCTTAGTATTTGACGTTCCTTATATTGCGGTATGAGGCTTCGCAGTAGGTTGCAAACATTCATCACCCATGACTGTCCCCAATTGAGCTCAGAAGCTCAATGTCTATCATGACCTCTCTTTTAGAATGTCCAAGAGCAAGCAAACTATTCCTCCAGGAGAGGGCGCCAACAGACTACTAAAGAGATCATCATTACTCAAAGAAAACCCCAAAAACCAATGCATGATAGGAATAAACAGGTAACTTTCTTTGGAGTGGAAGCGGAGAGATCGCACCAGATGCCAATTCTAGATGTTATCACACCTGTGGTCACTGCAGCAGCAGGTGAATCCACTTTGTCCAAAAGGGATCTATTCCATTCAATTGCAAATGATCTAGATAAGACAGAGAACTGCAGCACGGGGACATAGCCGAGTTGGTCAGGTTGAGTGGTGATGAGTTTGCTATTTGGATGAATAAAGAAAGTCAAAAGTGTGAAAGATAAAAAACAAAAGGAGGAAGTGTGAAAAGTGAATGGGCCAAATTGAGGTGCATATGAAGACGTATGCTTTCTTCCAATTCATTAAATCGGGCTAATATGAATCAGGTGAATTGAGTTCTGCTTTTGGAAACTGGGTTAAGAAGGGGTGCACCGTTCCTGGAGGTACTGCAATACCAGGTCAATGCGTGGAGTGGACAGAGCAAGCTCTTTTTCCATCTCCCTGTTCTAAAAATCCATTTAATATATGGTCCCCAGATAGGGGACGTATCAGATATTAAACTGATAAGAACAGATACTACACTTGATCTTAGCCAAAAGGCCGAGAAGCGATAACCAGAATTGGTTTGGGCCTCGAGTGGCACCCTGGCCTATGCCGGACACATCTTAGGGAGAGAGAGCGAGAGGGAGACAAACCCACGCCTACACAAGACATTTTGTCACCCAAGCCAACCCTTGAAAAGGCTGCTTTGCAGAGCCAAAACAAGAAGAATGGTGCGTTTTGCAGCCGCCGCCCACTGCAATGAATCTGAATAACTCCTCCTTTAGGGCGCAAGCAACTCCCCTCCCCCTTGCAGTCTTTCCAATTCACGATACAAAAAGACGGACAGGACAGGTTGCCTGACTTTCCGTCACTGCCACCCTTTGCCATCCTTACCCGTAGAAAGCCCTTTCATCATCCCCAAACCCTAATCTTTTCCCTTTCCTTCCCAGCCCCCAAACCCTGCCCTCTGTACCTTTCTCACCACCCGCTTCCCTTCTCCTGTCATCCCCCTACCACCCGGGAAAAAAAGAGATTGCCCCCTCCTTCCACTAGCCCACCCTCCCACCCAAAGAACAACTTCTTCTGCGCAGCTTGTTTTCTAGGCAGCAGCGCTATTGTGATGTCATCGGGGGGCATTGTGACAAGCCGCCAGTGTTCCGTCTCTTCATGTTGTGCACAGTTCAAACGGAAAATACATCAACAGGCAGACTACAGAAAAGCTTACTATCAAAGGTTAGAGGGGGGCTTTCTCAGAGGGCTTTTTACAGTTTTTCTATTCCCAATTAGCCGTTTAAGTGTACTTATTGAAAGTAGTAATTCTTTCATAGGCCGCCCTTTCTTAGTATTTGACGTTCCTTATATTGCGGTATGAGGCTTCGCAGTAGGTTGCAAACATTCATCACCCATGACTGTCCCCAATTGAGCTCAGAAGCTCAATGTCTATCATGACCTCTCTTTTAGAATGTCCAAGAGCAAGCAAACTATTCCTCCAGGAGAGGGCGCCAACAGACTACTAAAGAGATCATCATTACTCAAAGAAAACCCCAAAAACCAATGCATGATAGGAATAAACAGGTAACTTTCTTTGGAGTGGAAGCGGAGAGATCGCACCAGATGCCAATTCTAGATGTTATCACACCTGTGGTCACTGCAGCAGCAGGTGAATCCACTTTGTCCAAAAGGGATCTATTCCATTCAATTGCAAATGATCTAGATAAGACAGAGAACTGCAGCACGGGGACATAGCCGAGTTGGTCAGGTTGAGTGGTGATGAGTTTGCTATTTGGATGAATAAAGAAAGTCAAAAGTGTGAAAGATAAAAAACAAAAGGAGGAAGTGTGAAAAGTGAATGGGCCAAATTGAGGTGCATATGAAGACGTATGCTTTCTTCCAATTCATTAAATCGGGCTAATATGAATCAGGTGAATTGAGTTCTGCTTTTGGAAACTGGGTTAAGAAGGGGTGCACCGTTCCTGGAGGTACTGCAATACCAGGTCAATGCGTGGAGTGGACAGAGCAAGCTCTTTTTCCATCTCCCTGTTCTAAAAATCCATTTAATATATGGTCCCCAGATAGGGGACGTATCAGATATTAAACTGATAAGAACAGATTTTTTTTTTTTTTTTTTTTTTTTTTTTTTGAAGGATGAGTTTGAAAATAATAAAGTGACCGCCTCTCGTTGCCCAGGTAACCATCCGTCACAAGAGGGCTATGACATCCTACGATGCACACTCCCCCAAGGCCAGCAGTTGTGCAATACCTTGGCACCTTACAGCACCAACCAAGGTAGTACCCTCCCAAACTACACTTGATCTTAGCCAAAAGGCCGAGAAGCGATAACCAGAATTGGTTTGGGCCTCGAGTGGCACCCTGGCCTATGCCGGACACATCTTAGGGAGAGAGAGCGAGAGGGAGACAAACCCACGCCTACACAAGACATTTTGTCACCCAAGCCAACCCTTGAAAAGGCTGCTTTGCAGAGCCAAAACAAGAAGAATGGTGCGTTTTGCAGCCGCCGCCCACTGCAATGAATCTGAATAACTCCTCCTTTAGGGCGCAAGCAACTCCCCTCCCCCTTGCAGTCTTTCCAATTCACGATACAAAAAGACGGACAGGACAGGTTGCCTGACTTTCCGTCACTGCCACCCTTTGCCATCCTTACCCGTAGAAAGCCCTTTCATCATCCCCAAACCCTAATCTTTTCCCTTTCCTTCCCAGCCCCCAAACCCTGCCCTCTGTACCTTTCTCACCACCCGCTTCCCTTCTCCTGTCATCCCCCTACCACCCGGGAAAAAAAGAGATTGCCCCCTCCTTCCACTAGCCCACCCTCCCACCCAAAGAACAACTTCTTCTGCGCAGCTTGTTTTCTAGGCAGCAGCGCTATTGTGATGTCATCGGGGGGCATTGTGACAAGCCGCCAGTGTTCCGTCTCTTCATGTTGTGCACAGTTCAAACGGAAAATACATCAACAGGCAGACTACAGAAAAGCTTACTATCAAAGGTTAGAGGGGGGCTTTCTCAGAGGGCTTTTTACAGTTTTTCTATTCCCAATTAGCCGTTTAAGTGTACTTATTGAAAGTAGTAATTCTTTCATAGGCCGCCCTTTCTTAGTATTTGACGTTCCTTATATTGCGGTATGAGGCTTCGCAGTAGGTTGCAAACATTCATCACCCATGACTGTCCCCAATTGAGCTCAGAAGCTCAATGTCTATCATGACCTCTCTTTTAGAATGTCCAAGAGCAAGCAAACTATTCCTCCAGGAGAGGGCGCCAACAGACTACTAAAGAGATCATCATTACTCAAAGAAAACCCCAAAAACCAATGCATGATAGGAATAAACAGGTAACTTTCTTTGGAGTGGAAGCGGAGAGATCGCACCAGATGCCAATTCTAGATGTTATCACACCTGTGGTCACTGCAGCAGCAGGTGAATCCACTTTGTCCAAAAGGGATCTATTCCATTCAATTGCAAATGATCTAGATAAGACAGAGAACTGCAGCACGGGGACATAGCCGAGTTGGTCAGGTTGAGTGGTGATGAGTTTGCTATTTGGATGAATAAAGAAAGTCAAAAGTGTGAAAGATAAAAAACAAAAGGAGGAAGTGTGAAAAGTGAATGGGCCAAATTGAGGTGCATATGAAGACGTATGCTTTCTTCCAATTCATTAAATCGGGCTAATATGAATCAGGTGAATTGAGTTCTGCTTTTGGAAACTGGGTTAAGAAGGGGTGCACCGTTCCTGGAGGTACTGCAATACCAGGTCAATGCGTGGAGTGGACAGAGCAAGCTCTTTTTCCATCTCCCTGTTCTAAAAATCCATTTAATATATGGTCCCCAGATAGGGGACGTATCAGATATTAAACTGATAAGAACAGATACTACACTTGATCTTAGCCAAAAGGCCGAGAAGCGATAACCAGAATTGGTTTGGGCCTCGAGTGGCACCCTGGCCTATGCCGGACACATCTTAGGGAGAGAGAGCGAGAGGGAGACAAACCCACGCCTACACAAGACATTTTGTCACCCAAGCCAACCCTTGAAAAGGCTGCTTTGCAGAGCCAAAACAAGAAGAATGGTGCGTTTTGCAGCCGCCGCCCACTGCAATGAATCTGAATAACTCCTCCTTTAGGGCGCAAGCAACTCCCCTCCCCCTTGCAGTCTTTCCAATTCACGATACAAAAAGACGGACAGGACAGGTTGCCTGACTTTCCGTCACTGCCACCCTTTGCCATCCTTACCCGTAGAAAGCCCTTTCATCATCCCCAAACCCTAATCTTTTCCCTTTCCTTCCCAGCCCCCAAACCCTGCCCTCTGTACCTTTCTCACCACCCGCTTCCCTTCTCCTGTCATCCCCCTACCACCCGGGAAAAAAAGAGATTGCCCCCTCCTTCCACTAGCCCACCCTCCCACCCAAAGAACAACTTCTTCTGCGCAGCTTGTTTTCTAGGCAGCAGCGCTATTGTGATGTCATCGGGGGGCATTGTGACAAGCCGCCAGTGTTCCGTCTCTTCATGTTGTGCACAGTTCAAACGGAAAATACATCAACAGGCAGACTACAGAAAAGCTTACTATCAAAGGTTAGAGGGGGGCTTTCTCAGAGGGCTTTTTACAGTTTTTCTATTCCCAATTAGCCGTTTAAGTGTACTTATTGAAAGTAGTAATTCTTTCATAGGCCGCCCTTTCTTAGTATTTGACGTTCCTTATATTGCGGTATGAGGCTTCGCAGTAGGTTGCAAACATTCATCACCCATGACTGTCCCCAATTGAGCTCAGAAGCTCAATGTCTATCATGACCTCTCTTTTAGAATGTCCAAGAGCAAGCAAACTATTCCTCCAGGAGAGGGCGCCAACAGACTACTAAAGAGATCATCATTACTCAAAGAAAACCCCAAAAACCAATGCATGATAGGAATAAACAGGTAACTTTCTTTGGAGTGGAAGCGGAGAGATCGCACCAGATGCCAATTCTAGATGTTATCACACCTGTGGTCACTGCAGCAGCAGGTGAATCCACTTTGTCCAAAAGGGATCTATTCCATTCAATTGCAAATGATCTAGATAAGACAGAGAACTGCAGCACGGGGACATAGCCGAGTTGGTCAGGTTGAGTGGTGATGAGTTTGCTATTTGGATGAATAAAGAAAGTCAAAAGTGTGAAAGATAAAAAACAAAAGGAGGAAGTGTGAAAAGTGAATGGGCCAAATTGAGGTGCATATGAAGACGTATGCTTTCTTCCAATTCATTAAATCGGGCTAATATGAATCAGGTGAATTGAGTTCTGCTTTTGGAAACTGGGTTAAGAAGGGGTGCACCGTTCCTGGAGGTACTGCAATACCAGGTCAATGCGTGGAGTGGACAGAGCAAGCTCTTTTTCCATCTCCCTGTTCTAAAAATCCATTTAATATATGGTCCCCAGATAGGGGACGTATCAGATATTAAACTGATAAGAACAGATTTTTTTTTTTTTTTTTTTTTTTGAAGGATGAGTTTGAAAATAATAAAGTGACCGCCTCTCGTTGCCCAGGTAACCATCCGTCACAAGAGGGCTATGACATCCTACGATGCACACTCCCCCAAGGCCAGCAGTTGTGCAATACCTTGGCACCTTACAGCACCAACCAAGGTAGTACCCTCCCAAACTACACTTGATCTTAGCCAAAAGGCCGAGAAGCGATAACCAGAATTGGTTTGGGCCTCGAGTGGCACCCTGGCCTATGCCGGACACATCTTAGGGAGAGAGAGCGAGAGGGAGACAAACCCACGCCTACACAAGACATTTTGTCACCCAAGCCAACCCTTGAAAAGGCTGCTTTGCAGAGCCAAAACAAGAAGAATGGTGCGTTTTGCAGCCGCCGCCCACTGCAATGAATCTGAATAACTCCTCCTTTAGGGCGCAAGCAACTCCCCTCCCCCTTGCAGTCTTTCCAATTCACGATACAAAAAGACGGACAGGACAGGTTGCCTGACTTTCCGTCACTGCCACCCTTTGCCATCCTTACCCGTAGAAAGCCCTTTCATCATCCCCAAACCCTAATCTTTTCCCTTTCCTTCCCAGCCCCCAAACCCTGCCCTCTGTACCTTTCTCACCACCCGCTTCCCTTCTCCTGTCATCCCCCTACCACCCGGGAAAAAAAGAGATTGCCCCCTCCTTCCACTAGCCCACCCTCCCACCCAAAGAACAACTTCTTCTGCGCAGCTTGTTTTCTAGGCAGCAGCGCTATTGTGATGTCATCGGGGGGCATTGTGACAAGCCGCCAGTGTTCCGTCTCTTCATGTTGTGCACAGTTCAAACGGAAAATACATCAACAGGCAGACTACAGAAAAGCTTACTATCAAAGGTTAGAGGGGGGCTTTCTCAGAGGGCTTTTTACAGTTTTTCTATTCCCAATTAGCCGTTTAAGTGTACTTATTGAAAGTAGTAATTCTTTCATAGGCCGCCCTTTCTTAGTATTTGACGTTCCTTATATTGCGGTATGAGGCTTCGCAGTAGGTTGCAAACATTCATCACCCATGACTGTCCCCAATTGAGCTCAGAAGCTCAATGTCTATCATGACCTCTCTTTTAGAATGTCCAAGAGCAAGCAAACTATTCCTCCAGGAGAGGGCGCCAACAGACTACTAAAGAGATCATCATTACTCAAAGAAAACCCCAAAAACCAATGCATGATAGGAATAAACAGGTAACTTTCTTTGGAGTGGAAGCGGAGAGATCGCACCAGATGCCAATTCTAGATGTTATCACACCTGTGGTCACTGCAGCAGCAGGTGAATCCACTTTGTCCAAAAGGGATCTATTCCATTCAATTGCAAATGATCTAGATAAGACAGAGAACTGCAGCACGGGGACATAGCCGAGTTGGTCAGGTTGAGTGGTGATGAGTTTGCTATTTGGATGAATAAAGAAAGTCAAAAGTGTGAAAGATAAAAAACAAAAGGAGGAAGTGTGAAAAGTGAATGGGCCAAATTGAGGTGCATATGAAGACGTATGCTTTCTTCCAATTCATTAAATCGGGCTAATATGAATCAGGTGAATTGAGTTCTGCTTTTGGAAACTGGGTTAAGAAGGGGTGCACCGTTCCTGGAGGTACTGCAATACCAGGTCAATGCGTGGAGTGGACAGAGCAAGCTCTTTTTCCATCTCCCTGTTCTAAAAATCCATTTAATATATGGTCCCCAGATAGGGGACGTATCAGATATTAAACTGATAAGAACAGATACTACACTTGATCTTAGCCAAAAGGCCGAGAAGCGATAACCAGAATTGGTTTGGGCCTCGAGTGGCACCCTGGCCTATGCCGGACACATCTTAGGGAGAGAGAGCGAGAGGGAGACAAACCCACGCCTACACAAGACATTTTGTCACCCAAGCCAACCCTTGAAAAGGCTGCTTTGCAGAGCCAAAACAAGAAGAATGGTGCGTTTTGCAGCCGCCGCCCACTGCAATGAATCTGAATAACTCCTCCTTTAGGGCGCAAGCAACTCCCCTCCCCCTTGCAGTCTTTCCAATTCACGATACAAAAAGACGGACAGGACAGGTTGCCTGACTTTCCGTCACTGCCACCCTTTGCCATCCTTACCCGTAGAAAGCCCTTTCATCATCCCCAAACCCTAATCTTTTCCCTTTCCTTCCCAGCCCCCAAACCCTGCCCTCTGTACCTTTCTCACCACCCGCTTCCCTTCTCCTGTCATCCCCCTACCACCCGGGAAAAAAAGAGATTGCCCCCTCCTTCCACTAGCCCACCCTCCCACCCAAAGAACAACTTCTTCTGCGCAGCTTGTTTTCTAGGCAGCAGCGCTATTGTGATGTCATCGGGGGGCATTGTGACAAGCCGCCAGTGTTCCGTCTCTTCATGTTGTGCACAGTTCAAACGGAAAATACATCAACAGGCAGACTACAGAAAAGCTTACTATCAAAGGTTAGAGGGGGGCTTTCTCAGAGGGCTTTTTACAGTTTTTCTATTCCCAATTAGCCGTTTAAGTGTACTTATTGAAAGTAGTAATTCTTTCATAGGCCGCCCTTTCTTAGTATTTGACGTTCCTTATATTGCGGTATGAGGCTTCGCAGTAGGTTGCAAACATTCATCACCCATGACTGTCCCCAATTGAGCTCAGAAGCTCAATGTCTATCATGACCTCTCTTTTAGAATGTCCAAGAGCAAGCAAACTATTCCTCCAGGAGAGGGCGCCAACAGACTACTAAAGAGATCATCATTACTCAAAGAAAACCCCAAAAACCAATGCATGATAGGAATAAACAGGTAACTTTCTTTGGAGTGGAAGCGGAGAGATCGCACCAGATGCCAATTCTAGATGTTATCACACCTGTGGTCACTGCAGCAGCAGGTGAATCCACTTTGTCCAAAAGGGATCTATTCCATTCAATTGCAAATGATCTAGATAAGACAGAGAACTGCAGCACGGGGACATAGCCGAGTTGGTCAGGTTGAGTGGTGATGAGTTTGCTATTTGGATGAATAAAGAAAGTCAAAAGTGTGAAAGATAAAAAACAAAAGGAGGAAGTGTGAAAAGTGAATGGGCCAAATTGAGGTGCATATGAAGACGTATGCTTTCTTCCAATTCATTAAATCGGGCTAATATGAATCAGGTGAATTGAGTTCTGCTTTTGGAAACTGGGTTAAGAAGGGGTGCACCGTTCCTGGAGGTACTGCAATACCAGGTCAATGCGTGGAGTGGACAGAGCAAGCTCTTTTTCCATCTCCCTGTTCTAAAAATCCATTTAATATATGGTCCCCAGATAGGGGACGTATCAGATATTAAACTGATAAGAACAGATACTACACTTGATCTTAGCCAAAAGGCCGAGAAGCGATAACCAGAATTGGTTTGGGCCTCGAGTGGCACCCTGGCCTATGCCGGACACATCTTAGGGAGAGAGAGCGAGAGGGAGACAAACCCACGCCTACACAAGACATTTTGTCACCCAAGCCAACCCTTGAAAAGGCTGCTTTGCAGAGCCAAAACAAGAAGAATGGTGCGTTTTGCAGCCGCCGCCCACTGCAATGAATCTGAATAACTCCTCCTTTAGGGCGCAAGCAACTCCCCTCCCCCTTGCAGTCTTTCCAATTCACGATACAAAAAGACGGACAGGACAGGTTGCCTGACTTTCCGTCACTGCCACCCTTTGCCATCCTTACCCGTAGAAAGCCCTTTCATCATCCCCAAACCCTAATCTTTTCCCTTTCCTTCCCAGCCCCCAAACCCTGCCCTCTGTACCTTTCTCACCACCCGCTTCCCTTCTCCTGTCATCCCCCTACCACCCGGGAAAAAAAGAGATTGCCCCCTCCTTCCACTAGCCCACCCTCCCACCCAAAGAACAACTTCTTCTGCGCAGCTTGTTTTCTAGGCAGCAGCGCTATTGTGATGTCATCGGGGGGCATTGTGACAAGCCGCCAGTGTTCCGTCTCTTCATGTTGTGCACAGTTCAAACGGAAAATACATCAACAGGCAGACTACAGAAAAGCTTACTATCAAAGGTTAGAGGGGGGCTTTCTCAGAGGGCTTTTTACAGTTTTTCTATTCCCAATTAGCCGTTTAAGTGTACTTATTGAAAGTAGTAATTCTTTCATAGGCCGCCCTTTCTTAGTATTTGACGTTCCTTATATTGCGGTATGAGGCTTCGCAGTAGGTTGCAAACATTCATCACCCATGACTGTCCCCAATTGAGCTCAGAAGCTCAATGTCTATCATGACCTCTCTTTTAGAATGTCCAAGAGCAAGCAAACTATTCCTCCAGGAGAGGGCGCCAACAGACTACTAAAGAGATCATCATTACTCAAAGAAAACCCCAAAAACCAATGCATGATAGGAATAAACAGGTAACTTTCTTTGGAGTGGAAGCGGAGAGATCGCACCAGATGCCAATTCTAGATGTTATCACACCTGTGGTCACTGCAGCAGCAGGTGAATCCACTTTGTCCAAAAGGGATCTATTCCATTCAATTGCAAATGATCTAGATAAGACAGAGAACTGCAGCACGGGGACATAGCCGAGTTGGTCAGGTTGAGTGGTGATGAGTTTGCTATTTGGATGAATAAAGAAAGTCAAAAGTGTGAAAGATAAAAAACAAAAGGAGGAAGTGTGAAAAGTGAATGGGCCAAATTGAGGTGCATATGAAGACGTATGCTTTCTTCCAATTCATTAAATCGGGCTAATATGAATCAGGTGAATTGAGTTCTGCTTTTGGAAACTGGGTTAAGAAGGGGTGCACCGTTCCTGGAGGTACTGCAATACCAGGTCAATGCGTGGAGTGGACAGAGCAAGCTCTTTTTCCATCTCCCTGTTCTAAAAATCCATTTAATATATGGTCCCCAGATAGGGGACGTATCAGATATTAAACTGATAAGAACAGATACTACACTTGATCTTAGCCAAAAGGCCGAGAAGCGATAACCAGAATTGGTTTGGGCCTCGAGTGGCACCCTGGCCTATGCCGGACACATCTTAGGGAGAGAGAGCGAGAGGGAGACAAACCCACGCCTACACAAGACATTTTGTCACCCAAGCCAACCCTTGAAAAGGCTGCTTTGCAGAGCCAAAACAAGAAGAATGGTGCGTTTTGCAGCCGCCGCCCACTGCAATGAATCTGAATAACTCCTCCTTTAGGGCGCAAGCAACTCCCCTCCCCCTTGCAGTCTTTCCAATTCACGATACAAAAAGACGGACAGGACAGGTTGCCTGACTTTCCGTCACTGCCACCCTTTGCCATCCTTACCCGTAGAAAGCCCTTTCATCATCCCCAAACCCTAATCTTTTCCCTTTCCTTCCCAGCCCCCAAACCCTGCCCTCTGTACCTTTCTCACCACCCGCTTCCCTTCTCCTGTCATCCCCCTACCACCCGGGAAAAAAAGAGATTGCCCCCTCCTTCCACTAGCCCACCCTCCCACCCAAAGAACAACTTCTTCTGCGCAGCTTGTTTTCTAGGCAGCAGCGCTATTGTGATGTCATCGGGGGGCATTGTGACAAGCCGCCAGTGTTCCGTCTCTTCATGTTGTGCACAGTTCAAACGGAAAATACATCAACAGGCAGACTACAGAAAAGCTTACTATCAAAGGTTAGAGGGGGGCTTTCTCAGAGGGCTTTTTACAGTTTTTCTATTCCCAATTAGCCGTTTAAGTGTACTTATTGAAAGTAGTAATTCTTTCATAGGCCGCCCTTTCTTAGTATTTGACGTTCCTTATATTGCGGTATGAGGCTTCGCAGTAGGTTGCAAACATTCATCACCCATGACTGTCCCCAATTGAGCTCAGAAGCTCAATGTCTATCATGACCTCTCTTTTAGAATGTCCAAGAGCAAGCAAACTATTCCTCCAGGAGAGGGCGCCAACAGACTACTAAAGAGATCATCATTACTCAAAGAAAACCCCAAAAACCAATGCATGATAGGAATAAACAGGTAACTTTCTTTGGAGTGGAAGCGGAGAGATCGCACCAGATGCCAATTCTAGATGTTATCACACCTGTGGTCACTGCAGCAGCAGGTGAATCCACTTTGTCCAAAAGGGATCTATTCCATTCAATTGCAAATGATCTAGATAAGACAGAGAACTGCAGCACGGGGACATAGCCGAGTTGGTCAGGTTGAGTGGTGATGAGTTTGCTATTTGGATGAATAAAGAAAGTCAAAAGTGTGAAAGATAAAAAACAAAAGGAGGAAGTGTGAAAAGTGAATGGGCCAAATTGAGGTGCATATGAAGACGTATGCTTTCTTCCAATTCATTAAATCGGGCTAATATGAATCAGGTGAATTGAGTTCTGCTTTTGGAAACTGGGTTAAGAAGGGGTGCACCGTTCCTGGAGGTACTGCAATACCAGGTCAATGCGTGGAGTGGACAGAGCAAGCTCTTTTTCCATCTCCCTGTTCTAAAAATCCATTTAATATATGGTCCCCAGATAGGGGACGTATCAGATATTAAACTGATAAGAACAGATACTACACTTGATCTTAGCCAAAAGGCCGAGAAGCGATAACCAGAATTGGTTTGGGCCTCGAGTGGCACCCTGGCCTATGCCGGACACATCTTAGGGAGAGAGAGCGAGAGGGAGACAAACCCACGCCTACACAAGACATTTTGTCACCCAAGCCAACCCTTGAAAAGGCTGCTTTGCAGAGCCAAAACAAGAAGAATGGTGCGTTTTGCAGCCGCCGCCCACTGCAATGAATCTGAATAACTCCTCCTTTAGGGCGCAAGCAACTCCCCTCCCCCTTGCAGTCTTTCCAATTCACGATACAAAAAGACGGACAGGACAGGTTGCCTGACTTTCCGTCACTGCCACCCTTTGCCATCCTTACCCGTAGAAAGCCCTTTCATCATCCCCAAACCCTAATCTTTTCCCTTTCCTTCCCAGCCCCCAAACCCTGCCCTCTGTACCTTTCTCACCACCCGCTTCCCTTCTCCTGTCATCCCCCTACCACCCGGGAAAAAAAGAGATTGCCCCCTCCTTCCACTAGCCCACCCTCCCACCCAAAGAACAACTTCTTCTGCGCAGCTTGTTTTCTAGGCAGCAGCGCTATTGTGATGTCATCGGGGGGCATTGTGACAAGCCGCCAGTGTTCCGTCTCTTCATGTTGTGCACAGTTCAAACGGAAAATACATCAACAGGCAGACTACAGAAAAGCTTACTA
Organism: Anomaloglossus baeobatrachus; assembly: GCF_048569485.1. Lineage (NCBI taxonomy): Eukaryota > Metazoa > Chordata > Amphibia > Anura > Aromobatidae > Anomaloglossus > Anomaloglossus baeobatrachus. The sequence continues at coordinate 3,395 of NW_027444070.1, read as the reverse complement.
TCAAAGGTTAGAGGGGGGCTTTCTCAGAGGGCTTTTTACAGTTTTTCTATTCCCAATTAGCCGTTTAAGTGTACTTATTGAAAGTAGTAATTCTTTCATAGGCCGCCCTTTCTTAGTATTTGACGTTCCTTATATTGCGGTATGAGGCTTCGCAGTAGGTTGCAAACATTCATCACCCATGACTGTCCCCAATTGAGCTCAGAAGCTCAATGTCTATCATGACCTCTCTTTTAGAATGTCCAAGAGCAAGCAAACTATTCCTCCAGGAGAGGGCGCCAACAGACTACTAAAGAGATCATCATTACTCAAAGAAAACCCCAAAAACCAATGCATGATAGGAATAAACAGGTAACTTTCTTTGGAGTGGAAGCGGAGAGATCGCACCAGATGCCAATTCTAGATGTTATCACACCTGTGGTCACTGCAGCAGCAGGTGAATCCACTTTGTCCAAAAGGGATCTATTCCATTCAATTGCAAATGATCTAGATAAGACAGAGAACTGCAGCACGGGGACATAGCCGAGTTGGTCAGGTTGAGTGGTGATGAGTTTGCTATTTGGATGAATAAAGAAAGTCAAAAGTGTGAAAGATAAAAAACAAAAGGAGGAAGTGTGAAAAGTGAATGGGCCAAATTGAGGTGCATATGAAGACGTATGCTTTCTTCCAATTCATTAAATCGGGCTAATATGAATCAGGTGAATTGAGTTCTGCTTTTGGAAACTGGGTTAAGAAGGGGTGCACCGTTCCTGGAGGTACTGCAATACCAGGTCAATGCGTGGAGTGGACAGAGCAAGCTCTTTTTCCATCTCCCTGTTCTAAAAATCCATTTAATATATGGTCCCCAGATAGGGGACGTATCAGATATTAAACTGATAAGAACAGATACTACACTTGATCTTAGCCAAAAGGCCGAGAAGCGATAACCAGAATTGGTTTGGGCCTCGAGTGGCACCCTGGCCTATGCCGGACACATCTTAGGGAGAGAGAGCGAGAGGGAGACAAACCCACGCCTACACAAGACATTTTGTCACCCAAGCCAACCCTTGAAAAGGCTGCTTTGCAGAGCCAAAACAAGAAGAATGGTGCGTTTTGCAGCCGCCGCCCACTGCAATGAATCTGAATAACTCCTCCTTTAGGGCGCAAGCAACTCCCCTCCCCCTTGCAGTCTTTCCAATTCACGATACAAAAAGACGGACAGGACAGGTTGCCTGACTTTCCGTCACTGCCACCCTTTGCCATCCTTACCCGTAGAAAGCCCTTTCATCATCCCCAAACCCTAATCTTTTCCCTTTCCTTCCCAGCCCCCAAACCCTGCCCTCTGTACCTTTCTCACCACCCGCTTCCCTTCTCCTGTCATCCCCCTACCACCCGGGAAAAAAAGAGATTGCCCCCTCCTTCCACTAGCCCACCCTCCCACCCAAAGAACAACTTCTTCTGCGCAGCTTGTTTTCTAGGCAGCAGCGCTATTGTGATGTCATCGGGGGGCATTGTGACAAGCCGCCAGTGTTCCGTCTCTTCATGTTGTGCACAGTTCAAACGGAAAATACATCAACAGGCAGACTACAGAAAAGCTTACTATCAAAGGTTAGAGGGGGGCTTTCTCAGAGGGCTTTTTACAGTTTTTCTATTCCCAATTAGCCGTTTAAGTGTACTTATTGAAAGTAGTAATTCTTTCATAGGCCGCCCTTTCTTAGTATTTGACGTTCCTTATATTGCGGTATGAGGCTTCGCAGTAGGTTGCAAACATTCATCACCCATGACTGTCCCAATTGAGCTCAGAAGCTCAATGTCTATCATGACCTCTCTTTTAGAATGTCCAAGAGCAAGCAAACTATTCCTCCAGGAGAGGGCGCCAACAGACTACTAAAGAGATCATCATTACTCAAAGAAAACCCCAAAAACCAATGCATGATAGGAATAAACAGGTAACTTTCTTTGGAGTGGAAGCGGAGAGATCGCACCAGATGCCAATTCTAGATGTTATCACACCTGTGGTCACTGCAGCAGCAGGTGAATCCACTTTGTCCAAAAGGGATCTATTCCATTCAATTGCAAATGATCTAGATAAGACAGAGAACTGCAGCACGGGGACATAGCCGAGTTGGTCAGGTTGAGTGGTGATGAGTTTGCTATTTGGATGAATAAAGAAAGTCAAAAGTGTGAAAGATAAAAAACAAAAGGAGGAAGTGTGAAAAGTGAATGGGCCAAATTGAGGTGCATATGAAGACGTATGCTTTCTTCCAATTCATTAAATCGGGCTAATATGAATCAGGTGAATTGAGTTCTGCTTTTGGAAACTGGGTTAAGAAGGGGTGCACCGTTCCTGGAGGTACTGCAATACCAGGTCAATGCGTGGAGTGGACAGAGCAAGCTCTTTTTCCATCTCCCTGTTCTAAAAATCCATTTAATATATGGTCCCCAGATAGGGGACGTATCAGATATTAAACTGATAAGAACAGATACTACACTTGATCTTAGCCAAAAGGCCGAGAAGCGATAACCAGAATTGGTTTGGGCCTCGAGTGGCACCCTGGCCTATGCCGGACACATCTTAGGGAGAGAGAGCGAGAGGGAGACAAACCCACGCCTACACAAGACATTTTGTCACCCAAGCCAACCCTTGAAAAGGCTGCTTTGCAGAGCCAAAACAAGAAGAATGGTGCGTTTTGCAGCCGCCGCCCACTGCAATGAATCTGAATAACTCCTCCTTTAGGGCGCAAGCAACTCCCCTCCCCCTTGCAGTCTTTCCAATTCACGATACAAAAAGACGGACAGGACAGGTTGCCTGACTTTCCGTCACTGCCACCCTTTGCCATCCTTACCCGTAGAAAGCCCTTTCATCATCCCCAAACCCTAATCTTTTCCCTTTCCTTCCCAGCCCCCAAACCCTGCCCTCTGTACCTTTCTCACCACCCGCTTCCCTTCTCCTGTCATCCCCCTACCACCCGGGAAAAAAAGAGATTGCCCCCTCCTTCCACTAGCCCACCCTCCCACCCAAAGAACAACTTCTTCTGCGCAGCTTGTTTTCTAGGCAGCAGCGCTATTGTGATGTCATCGGGGGGCATTGTGACAAGCCGCCAGTGTTCCGTCTCTTCATGTTGTGCACAGTTCAAACGGAAAATACATCAACAGGCAGACTACAGAAAAGCTTACTATCAAAGGTTAGAGGGGGGCTTTCTCAGAGGGCTTTTTACAGTTTTTCTATTCCCAATTAGCCGTTTAAGTGTACTTATTGAAAGTAGTAATTCTTTCATAGGCCGCCCTTTCTTAGTATTTGACGTTCCTTATATTGCGGTATGAGGCTTCGCAGTAGGTTGCAAACATTCATCACCCATGACTGTCCCCAATTGAGCTCAGAAGCTCAATGTCTATCATGACCTCTCTTTTAGAATGTC
>NW_027444069.1:0-29929 GCF_048569485.1 Anomaloglossus baeobatrachus | reverse complement strand
TCTTGCAAGGCTCTTAAGACCTGATTCTTGACCCTAGTGGTTCTTCACGTTCATCTATTAAGACAAAGTATCGGTGCAGATTGTCCCTCAATAGTTTTGAAGAGTGTCCCAATCCACCTTCTTTAACACTAGAAGTCCCATAGAGGGGTCATTTAACATTTCTACCATTGAAACCCTATGGAGCTTGAAATTCCTGGGACTTCTAGTGTTAAGTGAGCAAGTCCTGAGCTTTAGGTAACGTCTTAGGAGGTATTTAGAAACCAATAGACTCCTGCTATGAAGATAAAGGAGGGCTCTATTGACCCTTAAAGGAGTTGTCTAGAATTAGCAACTTTGTAATTCACTTTTTTTCTCTATCTCGTTCCGTTTTCGAGATAAAAATGCTAACTCCGTTGTTTTCCACCAGGTGGCGCTATAGGTGGTTTCATTGTGTAGCGCATGGCTACTTTACTATACCTAGACACAACTTCTATGTCTATAGCTGCCTCCGTTCTCGAGTTAATGGCGGTGGACAGGATACGGGTGGACACACTGTATAGTATAGAAAGGGATCTGATTTACTCCAAAACTTTCCTGCGCAAATCATTGTCAAAAAGTTGCATGCAGTGCCTCCAAATGACCAGCAGATGGTGATATGTTCCAACTTTATAAAACGCCCGCTTTATTTAGGGGTCTTTTGGGTTTCCATATGAATTTCCTTCAAAGTCACCAATGCAATTTAATGTCTTGTGAAAGAAAAAACCTGGACGTCATCCACGCATTGTCTGTATTTTATGGTTTAACGGGTGGTAGAAGATAAGATTTTTTTTCTATATACAAGAAATACAGATGTATCAAGGATTGTAAAAACTGACACCCGTTCTAAAAATGGATCAAACACACTGAAAAACTGAAAAAGCAAAGACTGTTTTTCAAGAATGAGAAAACAAAAAATGTGAAATCAGCCTTCTATTTCTTAAAGGGTTACTCCCATAATTGTATTATTAGTCTGTATATTAATAATACGTTTTCCTGCTACTTTTTTAATCTCTATCTACCCCTTTATGCATCCATCTTCACATACCTTAATGGTTGGACTAATTATACACTGATAAAACTACATTTCTCAGCAGCACCCTGCTTCTTCTCAGTGCTGCACACCCCTCTCTTCTCCTCCTGCCTACTCCTGAGCTGTCTTTGTTGCCTACTACTGCTAACAGATCAGTGATGTGAAACTGCAAATGCTGCTGTGTTGATGCATATGGCAGACGATTATCTTCTGCTATGTGCATCTTCATAGTGTAATTTGCCGTTTCAGATCATTGATCTGTCACAACTTTGTCGGGCAGGAGAGTTGAGCTCTGCTTGAAATAGAGGTCAGAAATTTGGAAACTTTCCAGTAAACCAAAATGATAATTTTGTAATGAGGTGTAATTGTTGTGTTTTTTTGTCTGTTGATGCATATGGCAGAGGATTATCTTCTGCCATGTGCATCGTCATAGTGGCATTTGCCGTTTTATATCATTGATCTGTCACAGCTGCCTACTAATTACAAGCTTTTTGAATGAATAGGTCCATGGTATCACAAGCCATGCATATGAACGGTCACCAAAGAAGACCACAAAAACAGCAAAAAGACCTTCATATTAAATAATCATTGCACCTCTATCTATTAAATACTCAAAACCATGTTTCATTTTATAATGAGGTGCAAATTTATTCATGAATGTACAAAATTGATAAAAGGATAACAATCAGAACAGCACAAAGTGCACAGTAGTGTTTGTAGAAAACATATTAAAAACAGGAAGGTGCGCCCGGAGGGTCCAGCCCAGAAAACATGATCATATAGAAATTATTAACATGGTACAGTGATCAGACGAACAGTAAATCAAATCACTTGGTTATACAAAGATCTCACAGCATGCTATAGATGTTCAAGGGACATAAAGTGTCAGTTATTTAAATGGATTGCCTAGCAGTTTGTATTATGGCAAGATTGACCATATATGGGCAACAACCCACAGATAACATAAAGACAATCAGATCTTGATCATATGTCCACAGAAGCAGTTGACAACATAACGTAGCCCTTGGCCTGACGTGTATGAAAAACCCTCTTTATACAATTAGAATTGCTTAATGATGGTGCCATATGTGGCAAGGGGAATTTTCATGATTAGATATATGCATAAAAATTTAAACCTGCCAAGCCGGGATCCTGAATGGGATCACAGATTGCGTTGCTGGATCTAGTGTCTTACCAAAGGACTGGGAAGACCCTCAACATGCACACCTCCCTGCACCTCGACGCGTTTCGCTGCCGCTTCGTCGGGAGGTGCAGGGGTGATGTGGGTGGCTGATTATATGCGCGGTCTGGCCTCGGTGACGCTGGCCGGCGTGGATGACGGACATCGGGTGTCACCACTCTGAGATGGTGTTGATAGCCTCCGTCCTGCGCGCGCACGGCCCCCTGATCCTCCCTCCTCCCCTCTGCCCGGCGTCCTATCGGGAGTCCGGCTTGCGCGCATGCGCGGTCTGACTTCCGGGACGCCGGGCAGCGTGGATGATGGACATCGGGCGTCCGCGGCGCGCCACTGTAGGACGGTAGGACACACTGGCCTCTATATAATCAGCCACCCACATCACCCCTGCACCTCCCGACGAAGCGGCAGCGAAACTCGTTGAGGTGCAGGGAGGTGTGCATGTTGAGGGTCTTCCCAGTCCTTTGGTAAGACACTAGATCCAGCAACGCAATCTGTGATCCCATTCAGGATCCCGTCTTGGCAGGTTTAAATTTTTATGCATATATCTAATCATGAAAATTCCCCTTGCCACATATGGCACCATCATTAAGCAATTCTAATTGTATAAAGAGGGTTTTTTATACACGTCAGGCCAAGGGCTACGTTATGTTGTCAACTGCTTCTGTGGACATATGATCAAGATCTGATTGTCTTTATGTTATCTGTGGGTTGTTGCCCATATATGGTCAATCTTGCCATAATACAAACTGCTAGGCAATCCATTTAAATAACTGACACTTTATGTCCCTTGAACATCTATAGCATGCTGTGAGATCTTTGTATAACCAAGTGATTTGATTTACTGTTCGTCTGATCACTGTACCATGTTAATAATTTCTATATGATCATGTTTTCTGGGCTGGACCCTCCGGGCGCACCTTCCTGTTTTTAATATGTTTTCTACAAACACTACTGTGCACTTTGTGCTGTTCTGATTGTTATCCTTTTATCAATTTTGTACATTCATGAATAAATTTGCACCTCATTATAAAATGAAACATGGTTTTGAGTATTTAATAGATAGAGGTGCAATGATTATTTAATATGAAGGTCTTTTTGCTGTTTTTGTAATTACAAGCTTTGTTGACAGGAGATTTGAGCTCTTTTTGAAATGAGGTCACAAATTTGGAAACTTTCCAGTAGACCAAAATGATAATTTTATAATGAGGTGTAATTGTTGTGGTGGTTTTTTTGTTTGTTGATGCATATGGCAGAGCATTATCTGTCAGTATCATGGTGGCATTTGCAGTGGCACTGTCTAGTTATTACAAGCTTCGTTGTGCAGGAGATTTGAGCTCTGCTAGAAATGAGGTAAAAAATTTGGAAACTTTCCAGTTGACCAAAATTATAATTTTTGCAATGAGGTGTGATTGTTGTGGTGTTTTTTTTGTCTGTTGATGCATGTGGCTGAGGATTTTCTTCTACCATGTGCATCATTATAGTGGCATTTGCAGTGGCACTGCCTAGTTATTACAAGCTTCGTTGTGCAGGAGAGTTGAGCTCTGTTAGAAATGACGCCAGAAATGTGGAAACTTTCCAATACACCAAAATGATATTTTTTTTAATGAGGTGTGATTGTTGTTTTTTTGTCTGTTGATGCATATGGCAGAGGATTATCTTCTGCCATGTGCATCATCATAGTGTCATTTGCCGTTTCATATCACTGATCTGTCACAGCTGCCTAGTAATTGCAAGCTTCGTTGTGCAGGAAAGTTGAGCGCTGCTTGAAATAAGTTCAGACATTTGGAAACTTCCCAGTAGACCAAAATGATAATTTTGTTATGAGGTGTGATTGTTGGGATGTTTTTTTGTCAACTATAAAAGTCTAGAACAGCGCCACCTAGTGGTCTCATTAGCATGAACTATGACACTGATGTAAGGAATGACAACAGCCTGATCTATTACTTTTTTAATCACAGTAGTCCACGGGGGTCCAACAAATAATACTGGGGTACGGGGTTGGATGGATTTGGTAACTAAAGTCATTCATGTCAGCTGTGATTGACCGTCTGACCCGGCCCTTGTATATTACAGAATAGCAGACGTGTATCTTACTCCCTGTTGCCGAGTATTGGACTCTAGAACCAACATCTTAGTGACACCAGACAGAGACTGGTCTCTGAAGTGGGACTCAATGGCGCCATTGTTGACGAGTAAGATATCTTCATCGCTCATGGGCATCCTCATACTGTATCTGATCAGCCGTATTCCTGGAAGCCATTGTATAAGGTCCTGATTACAGCAGTAGATCCACAGCAAACACACCAAGGTGAGGATCATTTCCACTAAGAGGAGGAGGATACACAAACCGTAAATAATCACATGTAGAAGACAACAGTATTCGAGGATGACGTTGGCCAACCAATCTACGCCAAATGCTGCCACCCGTGAACTTCGGGGTGGCAACATGGGTTCAATAGTAGGACTCATCGTAGATGCTTTCTCTCTCTCCTCAATGGTTTTTCCAGTGGTTATTTTGTTGGGCTCCTCAGTGGTGATCCCAACCATGGTGGTGGTCATCATCAACGTAGTTTGGTAAGATGTGGTAGACCTTTCCATGGTTTTTAGTTTTGTCCTTGTGGTTTCCAAAATAGTAGTTTCTGTAGTTGTCATAGTGGTTGGTAACGTGGTGGTTTTTTGTGTAGTTGGTGTTGTGGTTGGTAACGTGGTGGTCTTTTGTGTAGTTGGTGTTGTGGTTGGTAACGTGGTGGTCTTTTGTGTAGTTGGTGTTGTGGTAGGTAACGTGGTGGTCTTTTGTGTAGTTGGTGTTGTGGTTGGTAATGTGGTGGTCTTTTGTGTAGTTGGTAACGTGGTGGTCTTTTGTGTAGTTGGTGGTGTGGTTGGTAACGTGGTGGTCTTTTGTGTAGTTGGTGGTGTGGTTGGTAACGTGGTGGTCTTTTGTGTAGTTGGTGGTGTGGTTGGTAACGTGGTGGTCTTTTGTGTAGTTGGTGTTGTGGTTGGTAACGTGGTGGTCTTTTGTGTAGTTGGTGATGTGGTTGGTAACGTGGTGGTTTTTTGTGAAGTTGGTGTTGTGGTTGGTAATGTGGTGGATTCTTTTATGGTTGGTGTCATGGTTGGTAATGTGGTGGATTCTTTTATCGTTGGTGTCGTGGTTGGTAATGTGGTGGATTCTTTTATGGTTGGTGTCGTGGTTGGTAATGTGGTGGATTCTTTTATGGTCGGTGTTGTGGTCTCAGCGACCTTTTTGGGCACGGAATTTTTTTCTGTAATAGGAGGAGCATTTATGTCCCCTTTAGTTCTTATCGAGCAATGATCCATGTCGTGATCGATGAGCGGGGTGCCATCGGAGCAGACCACGCTTCTTTGGTTCTTAGTTGGACCTTCTTTGGAGGTTACGTAGACTCGGTCTTCATCTGCCTCCAGCCAGTTCTTGAAGTACAGGAGGGCACAGTTACAGTTCCAGGGATTTTTCTCCAGATACACGTAAGACATTTCCAGATCCTCAAAGAAGTTGTCGGGAATCTCGGTGAGACGATTCCCTGATAAGTAAAGAATGTTCAGATTCTCAGAGTAGGAGAGAAGACGGTCAGGAAGATGCCACAACTGGTTGTATGACAAATCCAGATGCCCCAGTGATGGCAAAGCCATAAATACCTAAGACACAGAAGAATATAAAGCATATTAGTTAAATTCTTGTACATACAGTGCCTTGCAAAAGTATTCACCCCCATGGCATTTCACCTATTTTGTTACATTACAACCTGTAATCCACCCGGGCCTGCTTGCGCTGTCAAAATGTGTCACTGAGATTTAAATTGCCGCGGCGGGAATCGCGCCGTTCCCCGCCGCCATCGAAGGTCCCATGACATGATTACAGGGTGCCGATGGTTGCCATGGTAGCGATGGGTCATGAGATGACCCCTGTCGCTATCATGACGTATTTCGTGTGACAGGAGACAGTGCGGCAGCTCTTAAAGGAACAGTGCATTTTTGCGGATCAGAGACGTGCAGCTCTGATCAGCAGAAATGAACAAGTAATCAGAGTCACAAATCACACCACTTTTGCTCCATTGAAAATGCCGTTAAAAAAAGGAAAAAAAATAGACGTATTTGGTATTGCCGAGTTCAGAAATGTCCGATCTATTAAAATATAAAATTAATCTGATCGGTATACGGTGTGGCGAGAAAAAAAAAATCCAAATGCAAAAATTACCTGTTTTTGGTCGTTGCAAAAAATTTTTAAAATGCAATAACAGGAGATCAAAAGCTAGCAACTGCACAGAAATGGTATGAGTAAACACGTCCGCTCAAGATGCAAAAAATAAGCCGCCACTGAGCACCAGATCCCGAAAAATGAGAACGCTACAGGTCACAGAAAATGGCGCCAAAAGCGCTACTCTTTTTTTGAGACAAACTTCAGAAGTATTTTTGAACACTTTACCTAAGTAAACCTATTTATGTTTAGTGTCTATGAATTTGCACCGACCTGAGACATCACACCGACTCATCAGTTTTACCATATAGTGAACACTGTGAATAAAATATACAAAAAACTACCGTGCAATTGCCCTTTTGTTTTGCAATTTCACGCACTTGGAATTTGTTTTCCCGTTTTCCAGTATATTTTATGGTAAAACGTATGATTTTATTCAAAAGTACAACTTGTCCCGCAAAAAAAAAACCCTTGTGGCAATATTGACGGAGAAATAAGAGTTACGATTCTCGCAAGAACTGGAGCAGAAAATGCAAAACGGAAAATTGTCCGGGGGAGAAAGAGTTAAGCAAGATTCACCACTAACCAACCATACCATGAAGACCAAGGAGATCTCCAAACAACACCATGAAGATCAAGGAGTTCTCCAAACAACACTATGAAGACCAAGGAGATCTCCAAACAACACCATGAAGACCAAGGAGATCTTCAAACAACACCATGGAGACCAAGGAGATCTCCAAACAACACCATGAAGACCAAGGAGATCTCCAAAGAATGCTGTGAATACCAAGGAGATCTCCAAACTACACCATGAAGACCAAGGAGATCTCCAAACAACAATATTTAGACCAAGGAAATCCCCAAACACCATGAACACCAACTAGATCTCCAAACAACACAATGAAGACCAAGGAGATCTCCAAACAACACCATGAAGACAAAGGAGATCTTCAAACAACACCATGAAGACCAAGGAGATCTCCAAACAACACCATGAAGACCAAGGAGATCTCCAAAGAATACTGTGAATACCAAGGAGATCTCCAAACTACACCATGAAGACCAAGGAGATCTCCAAAGAATACTGTGAATACAAAAGAGATCTCCAAACTACACCATTTAGACCAAGGAGGTCTCCAAACAACAATATTTAGACCAAGGAAAACCCCAAACAACACCATGAACACCAACTAGATCTCCAAACAACACAATGAAGACCAAGGAGATCTCCAAACAACACCATGAAGACCAAGGAGATCTCCAAACAACACCATGAAGACCAAGGAGATCTCCAAACAACACCATGAAGACAGAGGAGATCGTCAAACAACACCATGAAAACCAATTAAATCTTTAAACAACACCATGAAGACAAAGGAGATCTACAAACAACACCATGAAGACCAAGGAGATCTCCAAAGAATACTGTGAATACCAAAGAGATCTCCAAACTACACCATTTAGACCAAGGAGGTCTCCAAACAACAATATTTAGACCAAGGAAAAGCCCAAACAACAACATGAACACCAACTAGGTCTCCAAACAACAATATTTAGTCCAAGGAAATCCCCAAACAACACCATGAACACCAACTAGATCTCCAAACAACACAATGAAGACCAAGGAGATCTCCAAACAACACCATGAAGACCAAGGAGATCTCCAAACAACACCATGAAGACCAAGGAGATCTCCAAACAACACCATGAAGACCAAGGAGATCTCCAAACAACACCATGAAGACCAAGTAGACCTCCAAATAACACCATGATGACCTAGAAGGTCTCCGAACAAGTCAGAGACAATGTGTTAAGAAGTACAAGTCAAAAATATCCCACGCTCTGATGAGCCCCTGGAGAACCATTAAATCCATTATCATCAAATCCGAAGAACATGGTACCACAACAAACCTACCAAGAGAGGGCCACCCACCAAAACTCTTAGCCCAAGCAAGAAGGGCATTAATCCGAGAGGCAGCACAGAGACCAAAGGTAACCCTGAAGGAGCTGCAGAGTTCCTAAGCAGAGACTAGAATATCTGTCCATATGACCACAATAAGCCATACACTCCATAGAGTTGGACTTTGTGGAAGAGGGGCCAGAAAAAAAGACTTTATTTACAGTCAAAAATTGAAGGCTCATTTTGATTTTGTCAAAAGACATGTGGGAGACTCCCCAAATGTACTGAGGAAGGTGCTGTGGTCAGATGAGACCAAAACTGAACTTTTTGGCAAACAAGGTAAACACTATGTCTGGCGCCAAAGTAACACAGCTCATCTCCCCAAGAATACCATCCCCACAGTGAGACATGGTAGCAGCAGCATCATGCTGTGGGGAGGTTTTTCAGCAGCAGGGACTTATATACAGTACAGACCAAATGTTTAGACACACCTCATTCAAAGAGTTTTCTTTATTTTCATGACTCTGAAAATTGTAGATTCACATTGAAGGCATCAAAACCATGCATTAGCACATGTGGAATGAAATACTTAAAAAAGTGTGAAACAACTGAAAATATGTCTTATATTCTAGGTTCTTCACAGTAGCCACCTTTTGCTTTGATTACTGCTTTGCACACTCTTGGGATTCTCTTGATGAGCTTCAAGAGGTAGTCACCGGAAATGGTCTTCACTTCACAGGTGTGCCCTGTCAGGTTTAATAAGTGGGATTTCTTGGCTTATAAATGGGGTTGGGACCATCAGTTGTGTTGTGCAGAAGTCTGGTGGATACACAGCTGATAGTCCTACTGAATAGACTGCTAGAATTTGTATTATGGCAAGAAAAAAGCAGCGAAGTAAAGAAAAACGAGTGCCCATTATTACTTTACGAAATGAAGGTCGGTCAGTCCGAAAAATTGGGAAAACTTTGAAAGTGTCCCCAAGTGCAGTGGCAAAAACCATCAAACGCTACAAAGAAACTGGCTCACATGAGGACTGCCCCAGGAAAGGAAGACCAAGAGTCACCTCTGCTGCGGAGGATAAGTTTATCCGAGTCACCAGCCTCAGAAATCGCAAGTTAACAACAGCTCAGATTAGAGACCAGGTCAATGCCACACAGAGTTCTAACAGCAGACACATCTCTAGAACAACTGTTAAGAGGAGACTTTGTGCAGCAGCCTTCATGGTAAAATAGCTGCTAGGAAACCACTGCTAAGGACAGGAACAAGCAGAAGAGACTTGTTTGGGCTAAAGAACACAAGGAATGGACATTAGACCAGTGGAAATCTGTGCTTTGGTCTGATGAGTCCAAATTTGAGATCTTTGGATCCAACCACCGTGTCTTTGTAGAAAAGGTGAACGGATGGACTCTACATGGCTGGTTCCCCCCGTGAAGCATGGACTAGGAGGTGTGATGGTGTGGGGGGGCTTCGCTGGTGACACTGTTGGGGGTTTATTCAAAATTGAAGGCATACAGAACCAGCATGGCTACCACAGCATCTTGCAGCGGCGTGCTATTCCATCCGGTTTGCGTTTGGTTGGACCATCATTTATTTTTCAATAGAACAATGACCCCAAACACACCTCCAGGCTGTGTAAGGGCTATTTGACTAAGAAGGAGAGTGATGGGGTGCTACGCCAGATGACCTGGCCTCCACAGGCACCAGACCTGAACCCAATCGAGATGGTTTGGGGTGAGCTGGACCGCAGAGTGAAGGCAAAAGGGCCAACAAGTGCTAAGCATCTCTGGGAACTCCTTCAAGACTGTTGGAAAACAATTTCCGGTGATTACCTCTTAAAGCTCATCAAGAGAATGCCAAGAGTGTGCAAAGCAGTAATCAAAGCAAAAGGCGACGACTGTGAAGAACCTAGAATATAAGACATATTTTCATTTGTTTCACACTTTTTTGTTAAGTATTTCATTCCACATGTAATAATGCATGGTTTTGATGCCTTCAATGTGAATCTACAATTTTCAGAGTCAAGAAAATAAAGAAAACTCTTTGAATGAGAAGGTGTGTCCAAACTTTTGGTCTGTACTGTACATAGAGACTTATTCAAAGAGACGATCAACTGTAAGTGCCGCAAAAGGAGGTACCACAAAGTACTGATCTTAGGGGGGGTTCTGCACACTGACGTTTTCAGTTATTTTGTCCTTTTACTGTTTGCTTCACAATAAAATGAAAAACAAACGTTCACAGTTGTAGACATGATCTCTACATGAACTGAAGTAAGTATTATAGTAGTTATATTCTTGTACCTAGAGTTAGTATTATAGTAGTTATATTCCTGTACATAGGGGGCAGTATTATAGTAGTTATATTCTTGTACCTAGAGTTAGTATTATAGTAGTTATATTCTTGTACATAGGAGCAGTATTATAGTAGTTATATTCTTGTACATAGGGGCAGTATTATAGTAGTTATATTCTTGTACATAGGCAGCAGTATTATAGTAGTTATATTCTTGTACCTAGAGGCAGTATTATAGTAGTTATATTCTTGTACATAGAGGGCAGTATTATAGTAGTTATATTCTTGTACATAGGGGCAGTATTATAGTAGTTATATTCTTGTACCTAGAGTTAGTATTATAATAGTTATATTCTTGTACATAGGGGCAGTATTATAGTAGTTATATTCTTGTACCTAGAGTTAGTATTATAGTAGTTATATTCTTGTACATAGGGGCACTATTATAGTAGTTATATTCTTGTACATAGGGGGCAGTATTATAGTAGTTATATTCTTGTACATAGGGGCAGTATTATAGTAGGTATATTCTTGTACATAGGGGCACTATTATAGTAGTTATATTCTTGTACATAGGGGGCAGTATTATAGTAGTTATATTCTTGTACATCGGGGGCAGTATTATAGTAGTTATATTCTTGTACATAGGGACAGTATTATAGTAGTGATATTCTTGTACATAGGGGGCAGTATTATAGTAGTGATATTCTTGTACATAGGGGCAGTATTTTAGTAGTTATATTCTTGTACCTAGAGGCAGTATTATAGTAGTTATATTCTTGTACATAGAGGGCAGTATTATAGTAGTTATATTCTTGTACATAGGGGCAGTATTATAGTAGTTATATTCTTGTACCTAGAGGCAGTATTATAGTAGTTATATTCTTGTACATAGGGGGCAGTATTATAGTAGTTATATTCTTGTACATAGGGGGCAGTATTATAGTAGTTATATTCTTGTACATAGGGGACAGTATTATAGTAGTTATATTCTTGTACATAGCGGCAGTATTATAGTAGTTATATTCTTGTATATAGGGGGCAGTATTATAGTAGTTATATTCTTGTACATAGGAGCAGTATTATAGCAGTTATATTCTTGTATATAGGGGGCAGTATTATAGTAGTTATATTCCTGTACATAGGGGCAGTATTATAGCAGTTATATTCTTGTATATAGGGGGCAGTATTATAGTAGTTATATTCCTGTACATAGGGGCAGTATTATAGCAGTTATATTCTTGTATATAGGGGGCAGTATTATAGTAGTTATATTCTTGTACCTAGAGTTAGTATTATAGTAGTTATATTCCTGTACATAGGGGGCAGTATTATAGTAGTTATATTCTTGTACCTAGAGTTAGTATTATAGTAGTTATATTCTTGTACATAGGAGCAGTATTTTAGTAGTTATATTCTTGTACCTAGAGGCAGTATTATAGTAGTTATATTCTTGTACATAGAGGGCAGTATTATAGTAGTTATATTCTTGTACATAGGGGCAGTATTATAGTAGTTATATTCTTGTACCTAGAGTTAGTATTATAGTAGTTATATTCTTGTACATAGGGGCAGTATTATAGTAGTTATATTCTTGTACCTAGAGTTAGTATTATAGTAGTTATATTCTTGTACATAGGGGCACTATTATAGTAGTTATATTCTTGTACATAGGGGGCAGTATTATAGTAGTTATATTCTTGTACATAGGGGCAGTATTATAGTAGGTATATTCTTGTACATAGGGGCACTATTATAGTAGTTATATTCTTGTACATAGGGGGCAGTATTATAGTAGTTATATTCTTGTACATCGGGGGCAGTATTATAGTAGTTATATTCTTGTACATAGGGACAGTATTATAGTAGTGATATTCTTGTACATAGGGGGCAGTATTATAGTAGTGATATTCTTGTACATAGGGGCAGTATTTTAGTAGTTATATTCTTGTACCTAGAGGCAGTATTATAGTAGTTATATTCTTGTACATAGAGGGCAGTATTATAGTAGTTATATTCTTGTACATAGGGGCAGTATTATAGTAGTTATATTCTTGTACCTAGAGGCAGTATTATAGTAGTTATATTCTTGTACATAGGGGGCAGTATTATAGTAATTATATTCTTGTACATAGGGGGCAGTATTATAGTAGTTATATTCCTGTACATAGGAGGCAGTATTATAGTAGTTATATTCTTGTATATAGAGGACAGTATTATAGTAGTTATATTCTTGTACATAGGGGCAGTATTATAGTAGTTATATTCTTGTACATAGGGGGCAGTATTATAGTAGTTATATTCTTGTACATAGGGGGCAGTATTATAGTAGTTATATTCTTGTACATAGGGGACAGTATTATAGTAGTTATATTCTTGTACATAGCGGCAGTATTATAGTAGTTATATTCTTGTATATAGGGGGCAGTATTATAGTAGTTATATTCTTGTACATAGGAGCAGTATTATAGCAGTTATATTCTTGTATATAGGGGGCAGTATTATAGTAGTTATATTCCTGTACATAGGGGCAGTATTATAGCAGTTATATTCTTGTATATAGGGGGCAGTATTATAGTAGTTATATTCCTGTACATAGGGGCAGTATTATAGCAGTTATATT
The DNA here is from genome assembly GCF_048569485.1 of Anomaloglossus baeobatrachus. Lineage (NCBI taxonomy): Eukaryota > Metazoa > Chordata > Amphibia > Anura > Aromobatidae > Anomaloglossus > Anomaloglossus baeobatrachus. Next base: position 16,655 of record NW_027444069.1, on the reverse strand, counting down.
CTTGTATATAGGGGGCAGTATTATAGTAGTTATATTCTTGTATATAGGAGCAGTATTATAGTAGTTATATTCTTGTACATAGGGGCAGTATTATAGTAGTTATATTCCTGTACATAGGGGCAGTATTATAGTAGTTATATTCCTGTACATAGGGGGCAGTATTATAGTAGTTATATTCTTGTATATAGGGGCAGTATTATAGTAGTTATATTCCTGTACATAGGAGCAGTATTATAGTAGTTATATTCTTGTACATAGGGGGCAGTATTATAGTAGTTATATTCTTGTACATAGGGGGCAGTATTATAGTAGTTATATTCTTGTACATAGGGGCAGTATTATAGTGATTATATTCTTACACATAGGGGCAGTATTATAGTAGTTATATTCTTGTACATAGGAGCAGTATTATAGCAGTTATATTCTTGTACATAGGGAGCAGTATTATAGCAGTTATATTCTTGTATATAGGGGCAGTATTATAGTAGTTATATTCTTGTATATAGGAGCAGTATTATAGTAGTTATATTCTTGTACATAGGGGCAGTATTATAGTAGTTATATTCTTGTACCTAGAGTTAGTATTATAGTAGTTATATTCTTGTACATAGGGACAGTATTATAGTAGTTATATTCTTGTACATAGGGGGCAGTATTATAGTAGTTATATTCTTGTACATAGGGGACAGTATTATAGTAGTTATATTTTTGTACCTAGAGGCAGTATTATAGTAGTTATATTCTTGTACATAGGGGCAGTATTATAGTAGTTATATTCTTGTACCTAGAGGCAGTATTATAGTAGTTATATTCTTGTACATAGGGGGCAGTATTATAGTAGTTATATTCTTGTACATAGCGGCAGTATTATAGTAGTTATATTCCTGTACATAGGGGCAGTATTATAGCAGTTATATTCTTGTACATAGCGGCAGTATTATAGTAGTTATATTCCTGTACATAGGAGCAGTATTATAGTAGTTATATTCTTGTACATAGGAGCAGTATTATAGTAGTTTTATTCTTGTACATAGAGGGCAGTATTATAGTAGTTATATTCTTGTACATAGGGGCAGTATTATAGTAGTTATATTCTTGTATATAGGAGCAGTATTATAGTAGTTATATTCTTGTACATAGGGGACAGTATTATAGTAGTTATATTCTTGTACATAGGGGGCAGTATTATAGTAGTTATATTCCTGTACATAGGGGGCAGTATTATAGTAGTTATATTCTTGTACATAGGGGGCAGTATTATAGTAGTTATATTCTTGTACATAGGGGACAGTATTATAGTAGTTATATTCTTGTACCTAGAGGCAGTATTATAGTGATTATATTCTTGTACATAGGGGCAGTATTATAGTAGTTATATTCTTGTACATAGGGAGCAGTATTATAGCAGTTATATTCTTGTATATAGGGGCAGTATTATAGTAGTTATATTCTTGTACATAGGAGCAGTATTATAGCAGTTATATTCTTGTACATAGGGGGGCAGTATTATAGTAGTTATATTCTTGTACATAGAGGCAGTATTATAGTAGTTATATTCTTGTACATAGGGGGCAGTATTATAGTAGTTATATTCTTGTACATAGGGGCAGTATTATAATAGTTATATTCTTGAACATAGGAGCAGTATTATAGTAGTTATATTCTTGTACATAGGGGCAGTATTATAATAGTTATATTCTTGTACATAGGAGCAGTATTATAGTAGTTATATTCTTGTACATAGGGGCAGTATTATAGTAGTTATATTCTTGTACATAGGGGGGCAGTATTATAGTAGTTATATTCTTGTACATAGGGGCAGTATTATAGTAGTTATATTCTTGTACATAGGGGCAGTATAGTAGTTATATTCTTGTACATAGGGGCAGTATTATAGTAGTTATATTCTTGTACATAGGAGCAGTATTATAGTAGCTATATTCTTGTACATAGGGGCAGTATTATATAGTTATATTCTTGTACATAGGGGCAGTATTATAGTAGTTATATTCTTGTACATAGGGGGCAGTATTATAGTAGTTATATTCCTGTACATAGGGGCAGTATTATAGTAGTTATATTCTTGTACATAGGGGGCAGTATTATAGTAGTTATATTCTTGTACATAGGGGCAGTATTATAGTAGTTATATTCTTGTACATAGGAGCAGTATTATAGTAGTTATATTCTTGTACATAGGGGCAGTATTATAATAGTTATATTCTTGTACATAGGAGCAGTATTATAGTAGTTATATTCTTGTACATAGGGGCAGTATTATAGTAGTTATATTCTTGTACATAGGGGGGCAGTATTATAGTAGTTATATTCTTGTACATAGGGGCAGTATTATAGTAGTTATATTCTTGTACATAGGAGCAGTATTATAGTAGTTATATTCTTGTACATAGGGGCAGTATTATAGTAGTTATATTCTTGTACATAGGAGCAGTATTATAGTAGCTATATTCTTGTACATAGGGGCAGTATTATATAGTTATATTCTTGTACATAGGGGCAGTATTATAGTAGTTATATTCTTGTACATAGGGGGCAGTATTATAGTAGTTATATTCCTGTACATAGGGGCAGTATTATAGTAGTTATATTCTTGTACATAGGGGGCAGTATTATAGTAGTTATATTCTTGTACATAGGGGCAGTATTATAGTAGTTATATTCTTGTACATAGGGGGCAGTATTATAGTAGTTATATTCTTGTACATAGGAGGCTGTATTATAGTAGTTATATTCTTGTACATAGGGGCAGTATTATAGTAGTTATATTCTTGTACATAGGGGCAGTATTATAATAGTTATATTCTTGTACATAGGAGCAGTATTATAGTAGTTATATTCCTGTACATAGGAGCAGTATTATAGTAGTTTTATTCTTGTACATAGAGGGCAGTATTATAGTAGTTATATTCTTGTACATAGGGGCAGTATTATAGTAGTTATATTCTTGTATATAGGAGCAGTATTATAGTAGTTATATTCTTGTACATAGGGGCAGTATTATAGTAGTTATATTCTTGTACATAGGGGCAGTATTATAGTAGTTATATTCTTGTACATAGGGGGCAGTATTATAGTAGTTATATTCCTGTACATAGGGGCAGTATTATAGTAGTTATATTCTTGTACATAGGGGCAGTATTATAGTAGTTATATTCTTGTACATAGGGGGCAGTATTATAGTAGTTATATTCTTGTACATAGGGGGCAGTATTATAGTAATTATATTCTTGTACATAGGGGCAGTATTATAGTGATTATATTCTTACACATAGGGGCAGTATTATAGTAGTTATATTCTTGTACATAGGGAGCAGTATTATAGCAGTTATATTCTTGTATATAGGGGCAGTATTATAGTAGTTATATTCTTGTACATAGGAGCAGTATTATAGCAGTTATATTCTTGTACATAGGGGGGCAGTATTATAGTAGTTATATTCTTGTACATAGAGGCAGTATTATAGTAGTTATATTCTTGTACATAGGAGGCTGTATTATAGTAGTTATATTCTTGTACATAGGGGCAGTATTATAGTAGTTATATTCTTGTACATAGGGGCAGTATTATAATAGTTATATTCTTGTACATAGGAGCAGTATTATAGTAGTTATATTCTTGTACATAGGGGCAGTATTATAGTAGTTATATTCTTGTACATAGGGGGGCAGTATTATAGTAGTTATATTCTTGTACATAGGGGGCAGTATTATAGTAGTTATATTCCTGTACATAGGGGCAGTATTATAGTAGTTATATTCTAGTATATAGGGGCAGTATTATAGTAGTTATATTCCTGTACATAGGGGCAGTATTATAGTAGTTATATTCTAGTATATAGGGGCAGTATTATAGTAGTTATATTCTTGTACATAGGAGCAGTATTATAGTAGTTATATTCCTGTACATAGGGGCAGTATTATAGTAGTTATATTCCATACATATAGGTGGTATATTTTGTCCTCACCTTTTCTGGGAGTGAGTTGATCTGGTTATGCTGCAGCTCCAGGTGTGTCAGCCTCTTCAGCCCCATGAAGGCGTCCTCCTGGATGGTGACGATCTGGTTGTTGGATAGCACCAGTTTAGTTAGTGCGGATAGCTGTGACACTTTGGGCAGTTTTCTTAGTGAGTTGTTGGCCAGGTTGAGTTCTTCTATGATTAATGGTATGTCTATATCAAACTTGGTCATCCCATTATCAGTAATTTCCAGTTCTACCAAATTGTTAAAGCCCTTAAACATGGAGGTGGAGATAGACTTGAAGTTGTTATAGGACAGGAGGAGGACGGTGGTGGTCTTCTGGATGTCAGTCACCGGGAGAACCGACAAACCAAGATTGGTACAAGATGTTTCTTCCTTATTTTTGACCTTCTCAGTGGTACAAGAAGGATTGGAGAAAACTTTACTGACTACGACGAGACCGAAGAGGCCGAAGCCAAGAAGGAAATTCATGATGAAGCTGAAGGAAAGTCTGTGACCTGGAAGACAAAGATGAGGAACTGTAAAAACATCAGTCTCATCTTTACAACATCTTCTCTGAATTCTTCTCTATTCTGCTCTCACCATCATATCTGCCGCAGCTTCAGTCATGATGTCTTCTGGCTATTACTAATGCCGAGAGCAGCTCTTCTCACCGACCCACCAGATATCAGTTATACACCACCCACTGCCGATTTGACACGTTTTGTCACCTACAGAGAATGGAGATCTATAATTTTTATCGTAGGTAACTTCAACTGAAAAAGACAGAATAAAAAATATCTAAAATATCCCACTGTATGATTTTTACATAATCAATGTGTATTTACACACTGCAGTGGGGATTTCGGCGACTCCTCCACAGATCTTCTCCAGATCTTTCAGGTCACTCCTCCATACAGATCTTCTCCAGATCTTTCAGGTCACTCCTCCATACAGATCTTCTCCAGATCTTTCAGGTCACTCCTCCATACATATCTTCTCCAGATCTTTCAGGTCACTCCTCCATACATATCTTCTCCAGATCTTTCAGGTCACTCCTCCATACATATCTTCTCCAGATCTTTCAGGTCACTCCTCCATACATATCTTCTCCAGATCTTTCAGGTCACTCCTCCATACATATCTTCTCCAGATCTTTCAGGTCACTCCTCCATACAGATCTTCTCCAGATCTTTCAGGTCACTCCTCCATACATATCTTCTCCAGATCTTTCAGGTCACTCCTCCATACATATCTTCTCCAGATCTTTCAGGTCACTCCTCCATACATATCTTCTCCAGATCTTTCAGGTCACTCCTCCATACATATCTTCTCCAGATCTTTCAGGTCACTCCTCCATACAGATCTTCTCCAGATCTTTCAGGTCACTCCTCCATACAGATCTTCTCCAGATCTTTCAGGTCACTCCTCCATACAGTATGGGGAGATAAGGCATGCACACCAGTGACTATGGAAGGGGAATACATGTAATAGCAGAAACTGCTGTGTGAATACTGACATGAAAAATTCAATAGCTATTTGTAAGAATGAAATGTGAAAAATGGAACCTGCATTACTGCCATGAATATATGAATAAAGAGAAATTTAGCTACTGAATTGATCAATGCAATAGAGCCCCAACACTACGCCAAAGTATTTCTCTACGTTGGGGTCCCTAGCTTGTGTGTGTCCTCTCATGCAGTTAAAAAACTTACCGTGTATGGGAGGCTGAGACCCAGGCTATATATACGATGTGGATTGGCAATAGGTGTGTATGGGGAGGGTTCACAAACGAAAAACTACTAACATTAAGGAATAACGTTTGGAACTCCATTCTACGTCTGAACTGGGTGCAAAAAACCTAAAAAACATCACTATGGGGAGATAAGGCATGCACACCAGTGACTATGGAAGGGGAATACATGGAATAACTCCTCCATACAGATCTTCTCCAGATCTTTCAGGTCACTCCTCCATACAGATCTTCTCCAGATCTTTCAGGTCACTCCTCCAGACAGATCTTCTCCAGATGTTTCAGGTCACTCCTCCATACAGATCTTCTCCAGATCTTTCAGGTCACTCCTCCATACAGATCTTCTCCAGATCTTTCAGGTCACTCCTCCATACAGATCTTCTCCAGATGTTTCAGGTCTCTCCTCCATACAGATCTTCTCCAGATCTTTCAGGACACTCCTCCATACAGATCTTCTCCAGATCTTTCAGGTCACTCCTCCAGACAGATCTTCTCCAGATGTTTCAGGTCACTCCTCCATACAGATCTTCTCCAGATCTTTCAGGTCATTCCTCCATACAGATCTTCTCCAGATGTTTCAGGTCACTCCTCCATACAGATCTTCTCCAGATCTTTCAGGTCACTCCTCCATACAGATCTTCTCCAGATGTTTCAGGTCTCTCCTCCAGACAGATCTTCTCCAGATCTTTCAGGACACTCCTCCATACAGATCTTCTCCAGATCTTTCAGGTCACTCCTCCATACAGATCTTCTCCAGATCTTTCAGGTCACTCCTCCATACAGATCTTCTCCAGATGTTTCAGGTCACTCCTCCATACAGATCTTCTCCAGATCTTTCAGGTCACTCTTCCATACAGATGTTCTCCAGATCTTTCAAGTTTCAGGGCTGCAGCTGGGAAATATTGATTTTCAGCTCCTACAAAGATTTCCTATTGGGGTCAGGTCTGGAGACTGGTTAGGTTACTCCAGGACCATGAAATGCTCCTTACGGAGCCGCTCCTTAGTTGCTCTGGCTTTGTGTTTTGACTGTGTTGGCCAAAAACTTGCAATACATAACCTCATCCATCCTCCTTTCATTACGATGCAGTTGTCCCGTCACTTTGGCAGAAAAGCACCCCCAAAGTGTGATGTTTCCACCACAATGCTTTGGGAAGGTGTTGTTGGGGTTGTACTCATCCTTCTTCTTTCTCCAAACACAGCGAGTGGAGTTCATACCAAAAAATTCTATTTTAGTCTCATCTGTCCACATGACCTTTTCCCATGCCTCCTCTGGATCATCCAGATGGTCATTGGCAAACTTCAAATGGGCCTTGAAAGGGTACCTTTTGTGCCCTACAGGATTGTAATCCATGACAGCATAGTGTGTTACTAATCTGTGAGACTATGGTGCCATCTCTCTTCAGGTCATTGACTAGGTCCTCCCGTGTAGTCGTCGGCTGATTCCTGAGCTTTCTCAGAATCATCCTTACCCCACAAGTTGAGATCTTGCAAGGAGCCCCAGACCAAGTAAGATATAAGTGGCACGGAAGCTCAGTGGTTAGCACTGCAGTCTTGCAGCGCTGGGGTCATGGGTTCAAATCCCACTAAGGACACCAACTGCAAGGAGTTTGTATGTTCTCCCCGTGTTTGCATGGGGGTTCTCCGGTTTCCTCCCACACTCCAAAAACATACTCACAGGGAACCTAGATTGTGAGCCCCAATGGAGACAAAGTTGTCACTGTATGTAAAGCGCTGTGGAATTAACAGCACTATATAAATGAATAAATATTATTATTATTATTGACAGTCATCTTGTGTTTCTTCCATTTTCTAATAATTACACCAACAGTTGTTGCCTTCTCACCAAGCTGCTTGCCTATTGTCCTGTACCACATCCCTGCCTTGTGCAGGTCTACAATTTTGTCCCTGATGTCCTTAGACAGCTCTATGGTCTTGGCCATGATGCAGAGATTGGACTGTGATTGATTGAGTGTTTGGACAGGAGTCTTTCATACAGGTAACATTTTCAAACAGGTGCAATTAATACAGCAGAATTCTTGCTGGTTGATAGGTGATAAAATACTTATTTAATGCAATAAAATGCAAATTCATTATATCAAAATCCTTTTTGGACTCTGTCACAGTTGAAGTTACCTACTAATAAAATTACAGACCATTCCTTGTAGATGGGAAAACTTGCAAAATTAGCAGAGGATCAAATACTTATTCTCCCCACGGTATGTGTACTTTTATATATATATATATATATATATATATATATATATATATATATATATAAAAAATACTCATAGGTTATCGTACATCCCCTCACCTTGGCCAGACGCTCCTGTCCTCACCGTCCTCCGCTGCCTTCTTCTCTTCTTCTTCTGCTTTGTGGTCTTCACGCTTCTGCACTCGGAGCTTATCACATGGAGCTGATGCTTCCTGGCGTTAAATTTGTATGTTCTGGAAACTCATAATGTTCCTGTGGTTTCTAAGAAGGAGCCGCTGTCTCCCTGTATTATATATTCTATACTACAATAATCTTGCAACCCTATATACATGCACATATACAATCCATTTCTAGTAATGCTGGAAATCCCCTTGTGTATAAAGTAAATATAAAAAGTCTACACGCCCCTGGTAAAAAGCTAGCTTTTCATCATGTAAAAGAAAACCTACCAAAAAATCTGATTAACCCCGTGTAAAGTTTATCCGTTCTGGGAGGATTTTAGTTGCATTTTACAATAAAATCCATGGCCCATAAACAGCTGACAACACAGCAAAGGGATCTCATTGTAAGGTATCAGGCAAGAGAAGACTACAATGAAATTTCCAAGGCATTAGATCTACCATGAAGCGCTGTGAAGATGTCATCAAGAAGTGGCTTACTTTTGGCACAAGAGTGACATTACTTGAAAGAGGACATCTCTCAAAAGCTGATGAAAAGACAGGAAGATAATTGATCTAGGAGGTTTCAAGAGGTGGGCAGGAACATTAAAGGAGCTGCATGAATTTCTGGCAAGTACAGGTTGAGTACTATCTCCTGTTTTCCTCATATGTCTGGTCAATGGGGTAGGGAAACAAGATAGAAACTTTTTCTTCCAAAGAAAAAAAACATCCAAGCTCAGTTATATTTTGCGAAGACCTACATCAAGTCTACGAAATGCATGTAAGAAAAGTGTCTGATGAGACCAAGGTGGAACTTTTTGGCTATAATTCCAAATGCTGAAAAATCAATAATGTGCATCACCAGAAGATCACCCTCCCCATGATGAGGCATGGTGGAGGCAGCATTATACTTTGGGTCTGATTTGTGGCAGCTGAAACTGGTGCTAAGGTCAAGGAAATTATCAACATTTTCAAAGATCAGTCAATTCTGCATCAAAACCTTCAGGTCTCTGTTAAAAAAGCTTAAAATGACGATGAATTTCACCTTTGAGCATGATAACGAATTTTAGTGACCTCAATATCAACAGAAGAACGGCTTCATTAGAAGAAGATGGAGATTAACGTGTCACACAGAGTTTTGCACAAACTTAGCTGACTGTCAGGCGGTATTGGACTCTGTTCAGATTGTAGATTCTGACACTCCGTCCAATTGTTTCTCTGGTGTCTGGAATCAACACAGGCTGATTCAGGCGTCGACCTGCTGTGTGCTGATCCATAGGTAGGCTAGCAAGAGTTAAGCTCTGCTGGTCTGCTTTCTTCTTTAATCACATGTTGTGGAGAGACCTATCACACCTGCTCCCCTCCTATTTATGGTGGTGGGATCCTTCCACCCATGCCAGCTATAGTTTATTTTATTTTGGTCTGTGAGGTGTGGTGTTCCAGACTTTCTGGTGCTTGGTGCAATTGTGGAGTTTACCCCTGTTGTTTTGTCGCTTCCTTCCTGCTCTTATTTTTTCCCCCTGAATCTCATGTTGTCTTTACCCTCTATGTGCGTGCTGTGTGACAGAGTTTTGATTTTTCCCTTGCCTGTCTTTATCTGTAGGTTTCAACACACACCTGTCTCGTCCCTCCCAAGGGGAAGGGTGAATCAGATCAGGACTGGTCAGGAGCAGGGCCAGGAAGGAGACTACGGCCTCTCCACCATCAGGAGATTAGGGATAGTATAGGGCCCCCTAGCTTGAGAGACAGCTTAGGAGAACTGGTTGACCAGTATCGCAAAGTTATCGTGACAGAAAGTCCAGTGAGAGCTCAGACTTGAATCCAATAGAAATTGGATGACCAACAGAGTAGAGTGTGAGGAGGCTTATACCGGCAGGGTGGTCTTCAGCTTAGGATAGATCTTCTTGGGCTGAATTTCCAGGTCTTCATTTTTATTACATTTTCGTGAGTAGCAACATTTGTCCGGAGAGTGGTGGAGGATCCCAGGGTAGTACTGAACCAGAAACCTCTTTGGCACTAATTTTACTGCAAGGATTTGAGTTTTTGTCTAGTCTTCTGAACGACCATCATGAGTCCTCATGTGTGAGTTTCCAACACTTCTTGGATGGTGGACTTCAATTCATTCCTATGTTGATGTCCAAGGTCAGGCATCTCCACCATCAGGAGTATCTGTGACATTAGGGATAGTGTAGGGCCCCTGGCTTGAGTGACAGCTTAGGAGAACCGGTTGACCGCTATCCCAAAGTCATTGTGACAGAAAGTCCAGTGAGAGCTCAAACTTCAATCCAATAGAAAAGATGGCTAACGACCAACAGAATAGGGCGTGAGGAGACTTGTACCAGTAGGTTGGTCTTCAGCTTAGGATAGATGATCTTGGGCTAAATTTCCAGGTCTTTGTTGGTATTACATTTTCGTGAGTAGCAACATATGTTCTGACAGTGGTGGAGGACCATAGGGCATTACTGAACCAGGACCTCCTTTGGTGCTAATTTTATAGCAAGGAGTTGACTTTTCGTGTAGGTCTAGTCTTGTGAACGACCATCATGAGTCCACTTGTGTATGTCTCCAACACTTCTTGGGTGGTGGACTTGAATTCTTTCCTATGTTGGTTTCCAAGGAAAAGCTAGACTAAACCAGGTTGGGTTCCGTATTTTCAATGATGCCAAAGGGTTGCTGTAATTTTTTGGGAACATCATTTCCCAACAAGCTTCCCACAAGGTGAGAATTATCTGAGGACCTGGGACTTGTCTTCTCACGGTGACTCCATCCTGTATGCTGCCGTGAGAATCAATGAGTCTATTTGGCAACTTTCCACATCTAACAATAGTTTTTAAAAAATATTTTGTGAAAGACGGTCCTACAATTCCAGATCCCGGGTGTAGGGTGATCTCACTACAGGAGTAACGTAATGTGCAGCTTGGAGGAGGAGATCCGGTATCTTATACTATTTTAGGACGTCATTAACCTTGAAGAACTCACTAAGGAGACTCGATAAGACTCTTGTTCCCTGTCCCCATCATTCCTTCTGTCCAGACAGCGTTCTAAAGTTCATCTGCCTCACAATAAGCCATATGTAATGTCTGCCGGCTGCTGCACGCGTCCCTCACCATCACCATCATCATCATCTGCGGAAGAAAAGTGCCTGTTAATCAGGAAGAAGGGGAAGTGTAAATGAAGACGGGTATACACCTGAAACACAGAAAATTATCTATACCTCATATAATACTGCCCCCTATGTACAAGAATATAACTGCTATAATACTGTCCCCTATGTACAAGAATATAACTAGTATAATACTGCTCCTATGTACACAAATATAACTACTATAATACTGCCCCTATGTAGAAGACTATAACTACTATAATACTGCCCCTATGTACAAGAATATAACTACTATAATACTGCCCCTATGTACAAGAATATAACTGCTATAATACTGTCCCCTATGTACAAGAATATAACTAGTATAATACTGCTCCTATGTACAAGAATATAACTACTATAATACTGCCCCTATGTACAAGAATATAACTGCTATAATACTGTCCCCTATGTACAAGAATATAACTACTATAATACTACTCCCTATATACAAGAATATAACTACTATAATACTGCTCCCTATATACAAGAATATAACTACTATAATACTGCCTCTATGTACAAGAATATAACTAGTATAATACTGCTCCTATGTACAAGAATATAACTACTATAATACTGCCCCTATGTACAAGAATATAACTGCTATAATACTGTCCCCTATGTACAAGAATATAACTACTATAATACTACTCCCTATATACAAGAATATAACTACTATAATACTGCTCCCTATATACAAGAATATAACTACTATAATACTGCCCCTATGTACAAGAATATAACTAGTATAATACTGCTCGTATGTACAAAAATATAACTACTATAATACTGCCCCTATGTAGAAGACTATAACTACTATAATACTGCCTCTATGTACAAGAATATAACTACTATAATACTGCCCCTATGTACAAGAATATATCTACTATAATACTGCCCCCTATGTAGAAGAATATAACTACTATAATACTGCCCCTATGTACAAGAATATATCTACTATAATACTGCCCCCTATGTACAAGAATATAACTACTATAATACTGCCCCTATGTACAAGAATATATCTACTATAATACTGCCCCCTATGTACAAGAATATAACTGCTATAATACTGCCCCTATATACAAGAATATATCTACTATAATACTGCCCCCTATGTACAAGAATATAACTACTATAATACTGCCCCTATGTACAAGAATATAACTACTATAATACTGCCCCTATGTACAAGAATATAACTGCTATAATACTGTCCCCTATGTACAAGAATATAACTAGTATAATACTGCTCCTATGTACAAAAATATAACTACTATAATACTGCCCCTATGTAGAAGACTATAACTACTATAATACTGCCTCTATGTACAAGAATATAACTACTATAATACTGCCCCTATGTACAAGAATATATCTACTATAATACTGCCCCCTATGTACAAGAATATAACTACTATAATACTGCCCCCTATGTAGAAGAATATAACTACTATAATACTGCCCCTATGTACAAGAATATATCTACTATAATACTGCCCCTATGTACAAGAAAATAACTACTATAATACTGCCCCTATGTACAAGAATATAACTGCTATAATACTGTCCCCTATGTACAAGAATATAACTAGTATAATACTGCTCCTATGTACAAAAATATAACTACTATAATACTGCCCCTATGTAGAAGACTATAACTACTATAATACTGCCTCTATGTACAAGAATATAACTACTATAATACTGCCCCTATGTACAAGAATATATCTACTATAATACTGCCCCCTATGTACAAGAATATAACTACTATAATACTGCCCCCTATGTAGAAGAATATAACTACTATAATACTGCCCCTATGTACAAGAATATATCTACTATAATACTGCCCCTATGTACAAGAAAATAACTACTATAATACTGCCCCTATGTACAAGAATATATCTACTATAATGATCTTTTTATTTAAAATTGCCAACCAAAATTTACAAAATATTTACATTTAAATCATAAAATACAAGAAATACAAGAAATATTGAAGTGACTTCACCTTCACAAAACATTAGGTCTCGGTAGCGAATCCTGACACATGGATGTTCCTCCAGCTCAGGTTCCCTATGTTGCTCTGTATATCTTTCTTATATACGGTCTTGAGACTTTCTAGGATCTTACACCTGACGTTCTCACAGGACAGGATCTCCTTATTGATGAGCAGGCAGCACCGCGCACACCACAGATGGTAGATGGTCACCACATTTATGATATACAGGGAGCTTCTGCTGTAAGCCCTGAGCCCCGGCTGGAAGTCTCCGTACAGCAGCTGAGGGTACGACTGTCCCACCAGGTGCGGTAACTTTAGTGACCTAGACACAGACCCCCACACTTGAATACTGAAGGGACACTCCAGCAGCAGATGCTCCATGGTCTCCTGTATATTGGGGCACCCATCTCTAGGACAGGATCTGTCTGATACATTCCTACACTTCAGGTTATCTCTGACGTACATTTTACCATGCATCCCCAACCAAGCTACATCTCTCATATGAGGGGGAACTCTGGGGTCTCGCAGGGTTTTTGCCGCCTGTTTTACGTCTAGATGTGGAGCACCCTTCAGTTGTATTTGGGCTCTGAAGTGAGAGGACAGAAGATTTTTGTACAGTTCCTTCCTACTGAGCTGCTTAACATCATCATACAGGATCTTCCATCTAATGATCTTACTTATTACATGGACACCATACCAAGACACGTTATTCTTTATGCGCCCGGAGATCCTCTTGATGGGGTCTCCTACCGACCACACCGACACAAACTGCTGAATCTGTCTCTTAAACAACCAAGACCACGGCGTCTTCTCTGACTGTTTACAAAATGAGAAGTTTTTCATCAAGAACAAGAGATTAAAGAAGAGCTCGGGGCATGGCATGGAGAGGCCGCCCTCCTCATAGGGGAGATAGACAATATTTCTCCTGACCACATTCACTCGGTTACCCCATAAAAAGTGGAAGAAAACATTCGTGAGCCTAGGGAGTAACGTATCAGGCACCGGGAACACCACACTGATATAGAGGAAGAGCGGGAGCAGGAACGTCTTCACCAGACGGATCTTCTCCTGATACGTCATCCTCCAGTGCTTCCAGCTCTGCACCTTCTGCTCACAACCTGATATAGAGGAAGAGCGGGAGCAGGAACGTCTTCAGCAGACGGATCTTCTCCTGATACGTCATCCTCCAGTGCTTCCAGCTCTGCACCTTCTGCTCACACACTGATATAGAGGAAGAGTGGGAGCAGGAACGTCTTCAGCAGACGGATCTTCTCCTGATACGTCATCCTCCAGTGCTTCCAGCTCCGCACCTTCTGCTCACACACTGATATAGAGGAAGAGCGGGAGCAGGAACGTCTTCAGCAGACGGATCTTCTCCTGATACGTCATCCTCCAGTGCTTCCAGCTCTGCACCTTCTGCTCGCACACCGACAACTTCTCTTCCCAGTTCACCTTCCCATCGTCTACAGCACCAAACACAACTCCCAAAATTTTTATCTGACCCTGAACTGTCCTAAAGGGCACAGAGAAGACATTCTGGTCATCCCCCAACCATAGAGCCTCACTCTTCTCCATGTTCACAGAGGAATTAGACACATGGGAGAAAGCTGCAATCTCCTGCTGTAGAGCCGCACAGTCCTCACTAGAAGTCACCACGACCGACACATCATCCGCATAAGCGCAGAACTTCACATCCTCCACTTTACTCTGCAGGTGACACCGCAACCCTGTAAAATCTCTATGGTCCTGCAACTTTCTAAGGAAAGGATCTAGACTGAAGACATACAACAAAGGGCTGAGAGGACAACCCTGCCTCACCCCCGACATAATCCTGAAAGGCTCGGCCAAATGGCCATTAATCAGCGGCAGACTAATGGCCTCCTTATACAGAACCTGCAACCACTGCACAAACTGCATGGGAAGACCATAATGCGACAACACCTCATACAAGTAGCCATGATGGACTCTATCAAAGGCCTTACTCTGGTCTAACCCCACAATATACGCTCCCATATTGTGCTGCTTAATATACGTCACGACCTCTCTCACCAGCAGTAATGAGTCCTCTATAGTGCGACCCTTCACACCACACGTCTGGTTGGCGATGATGAGCTCACCCGCCACCTCACTCAGCCGAAAACACAAGATTTTAGCCAGGATTTTATAATCCGTATTCAGTAAAGACAGGGGACGCCAGTTCTTTAGATCTTTTAGATTTCCCTTTTTTGCCAGAAGGACCAGAACAGATTTATACTGGGACTGTGTAAGCTTCCCAGCAGAGAGACACTCATTATAGACCTGCACCAGATCTGGAGCCAACAAGGCCCTAAACCCCCTATAGAACTCACTGGTCAGGCCGTCCAGCCCCGGGCTCTTGTTGGACTTTAAGGAGTCAATGCTCCTTTTTACCTCCTCCTCAGTTATGGGCCTGGCCATACTCTCCGCCTGTACAGGGTCTAACGTTGTCCGAGACGTCCCCGTCAGATAGTCTTTAATGTCATCCTCTCTGATCTGGGCCCCTTTATACAGATCTCTATAATAGTCCCCAATGATGTTATGGACTTTCTCCTGATCTGACTGCTCCACCCCATTCTCATCCAACAAGCCGGTCATTAGC
The DNA here is from genome assembly GCF_048569485.1 of Anomaloglossus baeobatrachus. NCBI lineage: Eukaryota > Metazoa > Chordata > Amphibia > Anura > Aromobatidae > Anomaloglossus > Anomaloglossus baeobatrachus. Next base: position 788 of record NW_027444069.1, on the reverse strand, counting down.
TTCTTACTAACTCTGTTCTTACAAGCTATAAAGGGGTCCGGAGTATGGACACCCCAACTATCAAACTGTCCCTCTGCCTTGAGAGACTTGAGGCGATCGTACTGTAACTCTCTCATCCTCCGCTTTATCTGGCTAACGTTCCGGCTGTCCACCTCCTCTCCACCATTCATCCTGCTATATAGTCTGCTCAATTGTAGTCTCAAGGCCGAGTATCTCATATACTCCATATTACTGCGTCTTTTGGCTGCCCGTATAATAAACTGCTTGATGTCACTTTTCATGATTTCCCACCACTCAGCTGTGTCCTCACACATACACTGCGTGGTCCTCCGCTCATTATAATAGGTGGTAAAGGCATCTCCAAACCCTGGCTCCTGAATTACGGAGCTATTCATCTTCCAGTACCCCTTACCACACACCCCAGTGCCGTCCGAATCCAGTGTCAGGCTCACCATACAATGGTCGGAGTACTCCAGAGGGCTGATCCTGTACTGAGAACTTCTCACCTCTTTCTTTATATACACCCGGTCTATTCTACTGGCATTACCGGCTTTATGGTAAGTGAACGTCTTACTGGTGTAATGGGTTCTAAAAGGGTCTACTAGATGGGCCTGCTGAACTATATTATTAAGAAAGGTCTCATCATATCTCAGTCTCTTGTGACTACTGGTTCGGTCCACATTACATGACACATTATTAAAGTCTCCACACAATAGAAATACTTTTGAAGTAAAACAATATGACTTCAGATGATCAAATAACTCCCTCCGCTCCTTTCTGGTCTGCGG
>NW_027444068.1:0-29930 GCF_048569485.1 Anomaloglossus baeobatrachus | reverse complement strand
ATTCATGTTTTTAAAAATAAAACCTAACATAAAACCTTTCACAGCTGAGAGTTCGTTACAATGAAGCAGTGCTCATCGCTCTCTTGAGCTCAACCCCAGGATCCAAGGGCTTTCCTACACTGATACACTGCACCAAACCCGCAGCTGTCCCAACTGATAAAGTGGCTATAAATATCTATGATTACAGTCCGGCAGAACTACAAGTCCCAGCATGGGCGTCCTTACCTCCCGGAGCTCCAGCCTCTGGGCCACGGCCTCCAGACACTCCTGCCCTGAGCTTTCCACGGACAGGGTGAACTCCACAAACTCGTTGTTGAGCAGTTGGATGCGGGCGACCAGGCAGCTCTTACTGGACACCGTGTATCTCCTCGTGCGCTTCAACTTCAGCCCAAAAGGAAGCGGCATCTTCCCAACGAGCGCGATCAGCAGCAGAGTCCCGAGGGTCCGGCCCGGATCATCCAGCCGCCATTAAATAAAGAGAGAGGAATCTGCACATGTGACACATTCAGGAACCTGCGGGAGAAAAAGCAGAGACATCAGCACCGGGGAGAAAGGGCAGCAACAGGAGCAGCACCGGGGAGAAAAAGGCAGCGACAAGAGCAGCACCGGGGAGAAAAAGGCAGCGACAAGAGCAGCACCGGGGAGAAAAAGGCAGCGACATGAGCAGCACCGGGGAGAAAAAGGCAGCGACATGAGCAGCACCGGGGAGAAAAAGGCAGAGACATGAGCAGCACCGGGGAGAAAAAGGCAGCGACATGAGCAGCACCGGGGAGAAAAAGGCAGAGACATGAGCAGCACCGGGGAGAAAAAGGCAGAGACATGAGCAGCACCGGGGAGAAAAAGGCAGAGACATGAGCAGCACCGGGGAGAAAAAGGCAGAGACATGAGCAGCACCGGGGAGAAAAAGGCAGAGACAGGAGCAGCACCGGGGAGAAAAGGCAGAGACATGAGAAGCACCGGGGAGAAAAGGCAGAGACAGGAGCAGCACCGGGGAGAAAGGGCAGAGACAGGAGCAGCACCGGGGAGAAAGGGCAGAGACAGGAGCAGCACCGGGGAGAAAGGGCAGAGACAGGAGCAGCACCGGGGAGAAAGGGCAGAGACAGGAGCAGCACCGGGGAGAAAGGGCAGAGACAGGAGCAGCACCGGGGAGAAAGGGCAGAGACAGGAGCAGCACCGGGGAGAAAGGGCAGAGACAGGAGCAGCACCGGGGAGAAAGGGCAGAGACAGGAGCAGCACCGGGGAGAAAGGGCAGAGACAGGAGCAGCACCGGGGAGAAAGGGCAGAGACAGGAGCAGCACCGGGGAGAAAGGGCAGAGACAGGAGCAGCACCGGGGAGAAAGGGCAGAGACAGGAGCAGCACCGGGGAGAAAGGGCAGAGACAGGAGCAGCACCGGGGAGAAAGGGCAGAGACAGGAGCAGCACCGGGGAGAAAGGGCAGAGACAGGAGCAGCACCGGGGAGAAAGGGCAGAGACAGGAGCAGCACAGAGCTGGATCACAGCCTGCCCTCCTGTGTATGTACCACAGTCGTGTGTGATACTGGCTTCTGACAGCATCTAATCCCATCTACACAAGTCTGTGCAGGAGCTGAATACACAAAACGGTACAAGACATATTTTATCTAAAATCTTAAAAATAAAGTAAATAACACAAAGGTGGCGGGCGGTGGAAGGATCTGGAGGTTTCAGTAGTCACTGAGCCTGTGCCTCGGGCACCCCAGGTGAAATATTGGGTTCTAGTCTTTTCTCCCTTTGTAGACGTCCAGTGCACGGATAGCAGAGAAGCATCTGACGGCTGCGATATCAGCGCCTTCATTAATATCCACATTCCAAGCAGCGAATTATCAGCCAAGTCCCCGTAACATAATTACCGCTAATCTCACACCCTATAGATTTACATTCTGCAGTTACATAACGGGCGGATAACAGGTGAGAGGAGTATAAATAGCCAGATCTGAGTCACTGCCGCTATTATAGTATCAGGGCCGCGACCGAGAGCGAAAGCAAAAGGTGGAGAAAACGTGTACCATGTGCACAACTAATGTGCGGGAGAAGGACAGAAGACAAGACTGCATAAATAACACTTAATATAGCTCCACTACAAGCGGGAAACACCCCATAACCGCATACTTTACTGATCCTGTATTATGCTCCAGAGCTGCGCTCACTATTCTGCTGGTGCAGTCACTGTGTACATACATTACATTACTGATCCTGAGTTACCTCCTGTATTATACCCCAGAGCTGCACTCACTATTCTGCTGGTGCAGTCACTGTGTACATACATTACATTACTAATCCTGAGTTACCTCCTGTATTATACTCCAGAGCTGCGCTCACTATTCTGCTGGTGCAGTCACTGTGTACATACATTACATTACTAATCCTGAGTTACCTCCTGTATTATACTCCAGAGCTGCACTCACTATTCTGCTGGTGCAGTCACTGTGTACATACATTACATTACTGATCCTGAGTTACCTCCTGTATTATACTCCAGAGCTGCACTCACTATTCTGCTGGTGCACCACTTTACTGATTCTGAATTATATCCTGTATGTAGTGGAAACCCCTTTTCCTGGGAGAACTTTGGGGGTGAGATGCAAGGGATCTCCAGATCTGCCAATGTGGGTCCAAATAATAGGAACACAGCCAGTGTCAGGGTATCAGCCTTGTCTAACTTCACTTGACAAAGCGCACATATTTATTACAACTACAGAAGAATGGGGACGGCTCAGTCCTTATCCAAAAGCAGATAGAATTCACAACACAAAGTCCATGAACCACAGATTCTGCTGGAAAAAGTTTAAACAAGGATTAAAACTGTCTGAGAATTCAGTCATAAAATGTAACAAAACAAATACATAAAATGTGCTGTGATTCCGAACAACATAAACAACCCATATGCAAAACACAAAATTATCAGATATATAATTGTCTAAATGATAATAAATACAAGATATAAAATATTCACCAGAACATTTATTATAACCCAGAGCTGCACTCACTATTCTGCTAGTGGAGTCACTGTGTATATACATTACTGATCCTGTTACCTCCTGTATTATACCCCAGAGCTGCACTCACTATTCTGCTGGTGCAGTCACTGTGTGCATACATTACATTACTGATCCTGAGTTACCTCCTGTATTATACCCCAGAGCTGTACTCACTATTCTGCTGGTGCAGTCACTATGTACATACATTACATTACTGATCCTGAGTTACCTCCTGTATTATACCCCAGAGCTGCACTCACCATTCTGCTGGTGCAGTCACTGTGTACATACATTACATTACTGATCCTGAGTTACCTCCTGTTTTATACTCCAGAGCTGCACTCACTATTCTGCTGGTGGAGTCACTGTGTACATACATTACATTACTGATCCTGAGTTACCTCCTGTATTATACCCCAGAGCTGCACTCACTATTCTGCTGGTGGAGTCACTGTGTACATACATTACATTACTGATCCTGAGTTACCTCCTGTATTATACTCCAGAGCTGCACTCACTATTCTGCTGGTACGGAGTCCCCTTTACTCCCCCACCACCACATATACATACATACACTAATTATATAAATATATATATATTTATATTACACATACACACACACACACACACACACACACACACACTATATTACTGATCCTGAGTTGGTTGGGAGCGATCACACGGGCGGGCCCAACCCCCGCCTCCTCTGGGGAGCGGTCGGTCACCACGCGCAAGGGCATGGTGGTCAGGCTCCTCTGGGGAGCGAACGCGCGCGGGCGGGCCAGACCCTCAGCTCCCCTGGGGAGTGGGCAGGGCCAAGCCTCGGATCCCCTGGGGAGCAATCGCCCGCACGGGCCCAACCCTCAGCTCCCCTGGGGAGCAGTTACACGGGAAGGCCCAACCCCTGGCTCCTCTGGGGGAGTGGCTGCATGCAGGCAAATGGTCTGGCCCAAGCCCCAGCTCAGCTCAGCTCAGCTCCTCTGGGAATCAGGAGGAGAGGGGAGGCACTGGACTAACCCGACATGCCACGCTGGAAGGCAGCCACACTCACTGGGGCACAGGCCCATCTTCAGCTCTGCATACAAGGGAAAGACAAATGACTGGCACGCAGTTAGGAGCCCACCCCTCCACTGGGAGGCTGCCTCTTTTGCACTCCTGCCCAGCAGGGCCTCACTGTGAATCTCTCAGATGCACCCACACAGAAGAGCCGTTCTTGACCTGCTTGGTGGCAGCCACTCCCAGACACAGGCAAGAGTATGGAGCTACGGCCCAAATAGACATTGCTGGGGCCACTGGTAGTACTGAACAGTTACACATGACCCAGAGCCCATAGGTAACACACTGCACTTGACCATCTGTGGCTGAACACTATAAATATATTGGACATATAATCACATACCGATATATAGATATATATATATATATATATATATAGATATATATATATATATATATATATATATATATATATATATATATATATATATATATAATCTATATATATATATATATATATATATATATATATATATATATATATATATATATATATATACACACAGAATCACATTTTGGTGTACGTTTGTTAGGTATACTAAGCTATGCTGGAGCTGGATTATGTATCAGTAATGAATATTCCCTGTCTGCATTGATATACACTGTTTGCTGCCATTTCCAGCACAACGCCAGTCATTTCTTGTATCTGTGAGTGCAGCTGTGACCAACCTTCTCATAAAAACAAAAATCACCATCTCACTGTAAAGGTGGCTTTACACACTGCAACATCGCAAACGACATCGCTGTAACGTCCCCGGTTTTGTGACGTAATAGAGCGACCTCCCCAGGACATTGCAGTGTGTGACACACATCAGCTCCCGGCCCCTGCTGTGAAGTTGTGATCGCTACAAATCGTTCAGGACCATTCTTAGGTCCTTTGTTTCCCGCTGTGCAGCATGATCGCTAGCAAGTCTCAGTGTGTAAAGGGGACTTTACAGCGACTTCCCTTTCAAAAAGCTGCTTTACAACGTCCCCAACAACCAGCTAGGTCGCTCTGCAGGTCCGGATCGCTGTTGCGTCGTTGGCCAGGTTTGCCTGTTTGACAGCTCACCAGAGACTTTGTAGCGATCCCGGCCAGGTTGGGATCGCTGGTGGGATCGCTAGAAAGTTTCAGTGTGTAAACCCAGCTTAAGTCTATGAGAGCCTGGTTCTGTCGGCTGAGTGAACAGGAAAAAGAAGCTATCACATGATGCAGTAGAGGACTGGAGCGGCGCTGGAAACGGCAGAAAACAGCAAGTATTATAATGCATCCAGTAGACATATACTATCAGTAGTGTTAGATCCCATCCATTAGCTACAGTATCTGCATCTGGTTCACAGCACTAATAACAGTCACCACTAGGGGGAGTGTAGTAACTAGAACACAGTGAGCTCCTCCTAGTGGTGGATTCTTACACCACAATTTTATATCTCCATCTACTCAGGGGACTTAAGAGCTTTGGATCAGGAAAACTGAGTCCAGATAACCATGAAGATATATTAAGAAATTAATCTTCAGAAAATTATGAAGCAAGAATGACTGTAGAGATCCCCTTTAAGTGCACTTACGTTACAGTAAAGGCCCGGTGTGGGCAGTAAGGCTAGTACTGATGTGCTTTGTTGCTGGATGTAGCTAAGCAGCGAGCAAATAGCTCTGTGCTGAGGCGAGTCTCATATCTCTCCATCATACTCAGTGAATTCTTGTGGGTTCATTTAGCTGCCAACTAGAGGATCACTTTTTGCCAAGTTGAGCAGAAGGGAAAAAAATAAAAACTAAAATCACAAGACCCGTGAGTGAGTGCCCGCTGGCTGCACAGTGTGGTAACTCCGGACCACACCTGACACAGCGGGGTCATCACCTCCGCAGACCGGACCTACAGGAAACCTCCTGATCATTCATGGAATGTTCCAGAACATCAGCAGGAGCGGGACACAGACACTGAAATGAGATTAACTCTGCTCATGCCAGCCGACCCCCGGACGCGTACTACAGCGCAGACAATGCTCTGTGAGCTCAGCACCAGTCTCTCCCATCCTGTTTGTTACAAAGTATCCATCCATGAAAATAAAATGTAACAATCTAAGGCTATGTCCGCACTTTGCGTTTTTAGCTGTGTTTTGAACTGCAGCGTTTTCATGCCAAAATGCTTGCGTTTTGCTTTTCATGCAAAGTCAATGGGACATTGAGCTTTCTTGTGCGCACTTTGCTCTTCTAAACGCCACGTTTAATTTGCATAAATTTGGGCAAAAATTCAGCGTTCAAAGAAGCAACAGGTCAGTTGTTTTTGCCATTTGATCTGCGTTTTGATAACATTGAAGTCAATGAGAAGTCAAAATGCAAGCTAAATCAAAATACCAGCGTTTTACATGCTTTTTTTATGCAGAAAACATGTTTTTAACAAAATAAAAGCATGTGTTTAGTCAATTAAAATAATGATATCATGTCCCTTTACACACGCACATAGTCCGACAATTAAATTAATGAAAATCCATGATTTAACTTTATTTTATGCATAAATATATTAAAAGTTACAATTTCAAGTAAATTATCTATTTTGTGTATGATCTTACGCATGATATTTGTTAAAATGTTTTCCGTTTTTTTCATAGTGTTTGACTGTTTAAACTTTATTTAGCAGTGTCTTTATGTTCAAAACGCATCTGTCTTTATGCAATGAAAAAGCATGTAAAAAGCGCTAAAAACGCGGTAAATACGCACGCATATTTATAGCACTTTGATGGTCAAAAGCAACTTTGGCAAAAGCAATTTCTGCCATAGGATGCGTTTAAAACTGCAACTACCTCGATGCAAAGTGCGCACATAGCCTAAATGTAAATTTCTGCAGCAAAAACGCAAAAAAAAGTGGATAAATATGCAGTGTGCACAGGGCCTTAGGCCGTGGCCTTTGTCTGCAAAAGCCATTAGCAAGACAAAAAAAAATGTAATGAGAACGACAATGCAAAAAAAAAAAAAAAAAGCCAGAATTACACCAATACCTGGTCCCAACATCCGTACATTGCAGCCACCATGATAAAAGACAGACGTGGCAAAGAGCAAATGAACAACTACTCACACTCCCATCATCCACAGGGTGGGGGCGCTTAACAATAAAATGCCAACGGACACGACTGCTGATACATGAAGTGCACCATGCCAGCTTAGTGACATCTATATTAGATGAGTGACTACATAAGGATGCTTTCATACATCCGGTTTTTGCTGAGCGGCACAATACGGCGCTTTGCAGAAAAAAGCGCAACCGTTTTTTTTGCAGCCAGTTGCGTTTTTTCCGCATGGCCTTGCGTTGCATCTGGTTTTTGCCAGATGCAGCATATTTAGCCCATGCGGCGGCCAGATGGAACGTTGCATGGCACGGTTTTTTGTGAGGCAAAAAAACCATATTGCGCCGGCGCGATTTACAATGCAAGCCTATGGACGCCGGATGCAGTGTCCTGCAGCAAAAAAAACACATCCGGCCACCGGATGCGTTTTTTTTGCACTGCGCATGCTCAGTATCAAGCCGCATCCGTCAAAAAACGGACAGGCCGCATAGAAAAACTTGTGTAATGGATCCGTTTTTTTCGCTGCATCCGTTGCTTAGGCTACTTTCACACATCCGGTTTGAGCCCTGCGGCTCAATCCGGCTGTGAAAACTATGCAACGGATGCGGTGAAAACACCGCATCCTTTGCATACGTTTTTACATGCGGCCGGTCCGGTTTTTTCCGGTTGCGGCATGCTACTGAGCATGCGCAGTGGAAAATACCGCATGCGGCGACCGGATGCGTTTTTTTCCGCATCGCGCCGCATCCGGCCTCCATAGGGATGCATTGAAAAATGCGCCGCAGCGGCCGGATGCGGCGCGATGCGGTGTTTTTTGCCGGAGCAAAAAACGTTGCAGGGTACGTTCGATCCAGCCGCCGCATCGGCTAAATCTGCCACATGCGGCAAAAACCGGACCGAACGCAAGCCCCTACGGCACAATGCGGCACTAATGTAAGTCAATGCAAAAAAAACCGCAATCGGCGTTACAAAAGCCGGTTGCGGTTTTTCTGCAGAACGCCGTATTGTGCCGCAGAGCAAAAATCCGGATGTGTGAAAGTACCCTTAGGTTTTTGAACCGGATTGAGCCGCACTGCAAAAACCAGATGTGTGAAAGCAGCCTAAGTGCACCCCCACAAGGACAAACACCCCAATACCCCACCATCACTACAGGGCAACGCTGCAGTCTGCAAAAACATTTGCGGTATAAAGTTGACAATTTAGGCACCTGTTTGTCATGTGGTCCTGCTCCATCCTGGTATTGTGACCAGACAATTCCTTTTAGGTCACAGAAAACAAAGCCACTGATAGCTTTATGGCACAGATTAGGAAAGATGCTCAGCTCTTGTAGCCTATGCTGGGATCCCTGGTGACCCCAATAAAGCAGCTGTGCATGGAGCAGAGGTGAAGCATGCATAGTTTACTTTTAATTCTCTGTGGTACGGTTGTTATAACCGAGTACACACTGCGCGATTTTCACCAGCAGTGCCATAGAGAATGAATGGAGGGTCGAGCATGTGCACATAAGCTCCTTCAGATGGGGGCTCTGCAGAGCCTAACCGGACCCCTGGCGTTCACCAAGTAGTCCCATATCCTATAAATCAGGAATAACTTTACAATTTGACACAAATGCTTTAAACAAATCTGTCCAAAAAGCTCTGAACCAGAATTTAGCCTCAAGGTAAATGCGGCCGTTGATACTTCACAGATGAACATTTTGCTCCAGGAAAAGTAACAAGAAACTAAACAGAAAAATAGCATTGATACTGTCAGCATAAAGACATTCTAGGGTTTGTATCACCCGACCATTTACAATGCTGCAGATCAGAATCTACAGACCGGATTCATATACACCCCGATATCAGCGATCATCCCCTAAAAAGGAATACATTCATGTAACAAGCCCTGATAATTCTGTAGGACCGAACATTGACCGGTGTCTGATACAAATCAGGGTCACAACATAAAGACAAGCGCCCGTGCAGCATTTGCAGGCTTTTCATGTCACTATTTGCTGTTGTCTTGTAGTATCTAAAATCTTTACCATGGTGTACAAGGTTCAAGGATTTTGCACATGCTTTTTGGGGTCTCCTGTTAGAGCAAAGGGTCGCACATTCTGCAAAGAAGTTGCACAAAAATTTCAGGCGTACAGGAATAATAATAATAAAAAAAAAAAAAAAAATCACTATAGGTAGGACCAGCGTTACACAAATTATCAGCAGTGAACACCTGGAAAATAAAAACCCTCCTGCAATTACAAACATAAGAAAAAGAGGCAAGCACATAAAACAGACGTAAAAATAAATAGATGAAGCAAAAATCAAAAACAGGTGCAAGACACCACCAAAAAGACAAATGAAATAATGTTTTCACAGGAAACCACTGGAGGAGGTCCCGGTATAACCCATGCAATGACGAAAATATATGAAGAGACCCGATAACAGTGCAGGGTCCCGAGTGACAGAAGCCCCCACTCTCTGCTGGAGCACAGAGGGGACAGTCTGCGCTGCCAGGGCCTGGATCCCCTGCTACAGTCACTGCTTAATATAGACCCATGAACATCCCATCCAGACTTCCAAGAACGCTCCCAACCCCCAACCTGGACCCAACTACCCCCAAACTGCATGACCCTACAGCAGAAAAAGCACCGTCCCCCAATCACTCCACGGAGCACCCCGCACACACACGGGTCACTCTGGGAAGTACAGTATATAACAAACACAATCAGACACATTCTGCAGAACGCACAAGATACAATGTATCAGGACATAACACAAGGGACAACATGACTCTACTGACAAACACAGCAGTACAGTGCGGTACAACGTATCAATCCAGGGGTACACAGCGGTACAACGTAACAGTCCTGGGGAACAACATAACAGTCCTGGGGAACAACATAACAGTCCTGGGGAACAACATAACAGTCCTGGGGAACAACATAACAGTCCTGGGGAACAACATAACAGTCCTGGGGAACAACATAACAGTCCTGGGGAACAACATAACAGTCCTGGGGAACAACATAACAGTCCTGGGGAACAACATAACAGTCCTGGGGAACAACATAACAGTCCTGGGGAACAACATAACAGTCCTGGGGAACAACATAACAGTCCTGGGGAACAACATAACAGTCCTGGGGAACAACATAACAGTCCTGGGGAACAACATAACAGTCCTGGGGAACAACATAACAGTCCTGGGGAACAACATAACAGTCCTGGGGAACAACATAACAGTCCTGGGGAACAACATAACAGTCCTGGGGAACAACATAACAGTCCTGGGGAACAACATAACAGTCCTGGGGAACAACATAACAGTCCTGGGGAACAACATAACAGTCCTGGGGAACAACATAACAGTCCTGGGGAACAACATAACAGTCCTGGGGAACAACATAACAGTCCTGGGGAACAACATAACAGTCCTGGGGAACAACATAACAGTCCTGGGGAACAACATAACAGTCCTGGGGAACAACATAACAGTCCTGGGGAACAACATAACAGTCCTGGGGAACAACATAACAGTCCTGGGGAACAACATAACAGTCCTGGGGAACAACATAACAGTCCTGGGGAACAACATAACAGTCCTGGGGAACAACATAACAGTCCTGGGGAACAACATAACAGTCCTGGGGAACAACATAACAGTCCTGGGGAACAACATAACAGTCCTGGGGAACAACATAACAGTCCTGGGGAACAACATAACAGTCCTGGGGAACAACATAACAGTCCTGGGGAACAACATAACAGTCCTGGGGAACAACATAACAGTCCTGGGGAACAACATAACAGTCCTGGGGAACAACATAACAGTCCTGGGGAACAACATAACAGTCCTGGGGAACAACATAACAGTCCTGGGGAACAACATAACAGTCCTGGGGAACAACATAACAGTCCTGGGGAACAACATAACAGTCCTGGGGAACAACATAACAGTCCTGGGGAACAACATAACAGTCCTGGGGAACAACATAACAGTCCTGGGGAACAACATAACAGTCCTGGGGAACAACATAACAGTCCTGGGGAACAACATAACAGTCCTGGGGAACAACATAACAGTCCTGGGGAACAACATAACAGTCCTGGGGAACAACATAACAGTCCTGGGGAACAACATAACAGTCCTGGGGAACAACATAACAGTCCTGGGGAACAACATAACAGTCCTGGGGAACAACATAACAGTCCTGGGGAACAACATAACAGTCCTGGGGAACAACATAACAGTCCTGGGGAACAACATAACAGTCCTGGGGAACAACATAACAGTCCTGGGGAACAACATAACAGTCCTGGGGAACAACATAACAGTCCTGGGGAACAACATAACAGTCCTGGGGAACAACATAACAGTCCTGGGGAACAACATAACAGTCCTGGGGAACAACATAACAGTCCTGGGGAACAACATAACAGTCCTGGGGAACAACATAACAGTCCTGGGGAACAACATAACAGTCCTGGGGAACAACATAACAGTCCTGGGGAACAACATAACAGTCCTGGGGAACAACATAACAGTCCTGGGGAACAACATAACAGTCCTGGGGAACAACATAACAGTCCTGGGGAACAACATAACAGTCCTGGGGAACAACATAACAGTCCTGGGGAACAACATAACAGTCCTGGGGAACAACATAACAGTCCTGGGGAACAACATAACAGTCCTGGGGAACAACATAACAGTCCTGGGGAACAACATAACAGTCCTGGGGAACAACATAACAGTCCTGGGGAACAACATAACAGTCCTGGGGAACAACATAACAGTCCTGGGGAACAACATAACAGTCCTGGGGAACAACATAACAGTCCTGGGGAACAACATAACAGTCCTGGGGAACAACATAACAGTCCTGGGGAACAACATAACAGTCCTGGGGAACAACATAACAGTCCTGGGGAACAACATAACAGTCCTGGGGAACAACATAACAGTCCTGGGGAACAACATAACAGTCCTGGGGAACAACATAACAGTCCTGGGGAACAACATAACAGTCCTGGGGAACAACATAACAGTCCTGGGGAACAACATAACAGTCCTGGGGAACAACATAACAGTCCTGGGGAACAACATAACAGTCCTGGGGAACAACATAACAGTCCTGGGGAACAACATAACAGTCCTGGGGAACAACATAACAGTCCTGGGGAACAACATAACAGTCCTGGGGAACAACATAACAGTCCTGGGGAACAACATAACAGTCCTGGGGAACAACATAACAGTCCTGGGGAACAACATAACAGTCCTGGGGAACAACATAACAGTCCTGGGGAACAACATAACAGTCCTGGGGAACAACATAACAGTCCTGGGGAACAACATAACAGTCCTGGGGAACAACATAACAGTCCTGGGGAACAACATAACAGTCCTGGGGAACAACATAACAGTCCTGGGGAACAACATAACAGTCCTGGGGAACAACATAACAGTCCTGGGGAACAACATAACAGTCCTGGGGAACAACATAACAGTCCTGGGGAACAACATAACAGTCCTGGGGAACAACATAACAGTCCTGGGGAACAACATAACAGTCCTGGGGAACAACATAACAGTCCTGGGGAACAACATAACAGTCCTGGGGAACAACATAACAGTCCTGGGGAACAACATAACAGTCCTGGGGAACAACATAACAGTCCTGGGGAACAACATAACAGTCCTGGGGAACAACATAACAGTCCTGGGGAACAACATAACAGTCCTGGGGAACAACATAACAGTCCTGGGGAACAACATAACAGTCCTGGGGAACAACATAACAGTCCTGGGGAACAACATAACAGTCCTGGGGAACAACATAACAGTCCTGGGGAACAACATAACAGTCCTGGGGAACAACATAACAGTCCTGGGGAACAACATAACAGTCCTGGGGAACAACATAACAGTCCTGGGGAACAACATAACAGTCCTGGGGAACAACATAACAGTCCTGGGGAACAACATAACAGTCCTGGGGAACAACATAACAGTCCTGGGGAACAACATAACAGTCCTGGGGAACAACATAACAGTCCTGGGGAACAACATAACAGTCCTGGGGAACAACATAACAGTCCTGGGGAACAACATAACAGTCCTGGGGAACAACATAACAGTCCTGGGGAACAACATAACAGTCCTGGGGAACAACATAACAGTCCTGGGGAACAACATAACAGTCCTGGGGAACAACATAACAGTCCTGGGGAACAACATAACAGTCCTGGGGAACAACATAACAGTCCTGGGGAACAACATAACAGTCCTGGGGAACAACATAACAGTCCTGGGGAACAACATAACAGTCCTGGGGAACAACATAACAGTCCTGGGGAACAACATAACAGTCCTGGGGAACAACATAACAGTCCTGGGGAACAACATAACAGTCCTGGGGAACAACATAACAGTCCTGGGGAACAACATAACAGTCCTGGGGAACAACATAACAGTCCTGGGGAACAACATAACAGTCCTGGGGAACAACATAACAGTCCTGGGGAACAACATAACAGTCCTGGGGAACAACATAACAGTCCTGGGGAACAACATAACAGTCCTGGGGAACAACATAACAGTCCTGGGGAACAACATAACAGTCCTGGGGAACAACATAACAGTCCTGGGGAACAACATAACAGTCCTGGGGAACAACATAACAGTCCTGGGGAACAACATAACAGTCCTGGGGAACAACATAACAGTCCTGGGGAACAACATAACAGTCCTGGGGAACAACATAACAGTCCTGGGGAACAACATAACAGTCCTGGGGAACAACATAACAGTCCTGGGGAACAACATAACAGTCCTGGGGAACAACATAACAGTCCTGGGGAACAACATAACAGTCCTGGGGAACAACATAACAGTCCTGGGGAACAACATAACAGTCCTGGGGAACAACATAACAGTCCTGGGGAACAACATAACAGTCCTGGGGAACAACATAACAGTCCTGGGGAACAACATAACAGTCCTGGGGAACAACATAACAGTCCTGGGGAACAACATAACAGTCCTGGGGAACAACATAACAGTCCTGGGGAACAACATAACAGTCCTGGGGAACAACATAACAGTCCTGGGGAACAACATAACAGTCCTGGGGAACAACATAACAGTCCTGGGGAACAACATAACAGTCCTGGGGAACAACATAACAGTCCTGGGGAACAACATAACAGTCCTGGGGAACAACATAACAGTCCTGGGGAACAACATAACAGTCCTGGGGAACAACATAACAGTCCTGGGGAACAACATAACAGTCCTGGGGAACAACATAACAGTCCTGGGGAACAACATAACAGTCCTGGGGAACAACATAACAGTCCTGGGGAACAACATAACAGTCCTGGGGAACAACATAACAGTCCTGGGGAACAACATAACAGTCCTGGGGAACAACATAACAGTCCTGGGGAACAACATAACAGTCCTGGGGAACAACATAACAGTCCTGGGGAACAACATAACAGTCCTGGGGAACAACATAACAGTCCTGGGGAACAACATAACAGTCCTGGGGAACAACATAACAGTCCTGGGGAACAACATAACAGTCCTGGGGAACAACATAACAGTCCTGGGGAACAACATAACAGTCCTGGGGAACAACATAACAGTCCTGGGGAACAACATAACAGTCCTGGGGAACAACATAACAGTCCTGGGGAACAACATAACAGTCCTGGGGAACAACATAACAGTCCTGGGGAACAACATAACAGTCCTGGGGAACAACATAACAGTCCTGGGGAACAACATAACAGTCCTGGGGAACAACATAACAGTCCTGGGGAACAACATAACAGTCCTGGGGAACAACATAACAGTCCTGGGGAACAACATAACAGTCCTGGGGAACAACATAACAGTCCTGGGGAACAACATAACAGTCCTGGGGAACAACATAACAGTCCTGGGGAACAACATAACAGTCCTGGGGAACAACATAACAGTCCTGGGGAACAACATAACAGTCCTGGGGAACAACATAACAGTCCTGGGGAACAACATAACAGTCCTGGGGAACAACATAACAGTCCTGGGGAACAACATAACAGTCCTGGGGAACAACATAACAGTCCTGGGGAACAACATAACAGTCCTGGGGAACAACATAACAGTCCTGGGGAACAACATAACAGTCCTGGGGAACAACATAACAGTCCTGGGGAACAACATAACAGTCCTGGGGAACAACATAACAGTCCTGGGGAACAACATAACAGTCCTGAGGTACAACATAACAGTCCTGAGGTACAACATAACAGTCCTGAGGTACAACATAACAGTCCTGAGGTACAACGCGGTACAACATAACAGTCCTGAGGTACAACATAACAGTCCTGGGGTACAACATAACAGTCCTGAGGTACAACGCGGTACAACATAACAGTCCTGGGGTACACAGCGGTACAACATAACAGTCCTGAGGTACACAGCGGTACAACATAACTGTCCTGAGGTACACAGCGGTACAACATAACTGTCCTGAGGTACACAGCGGTACAACATAACAGTCCTGAGGTACACAGCGGTACAACATAACAGTCCTGAGGTACACAGCGGTACAACATAACAGTCCTGAGGTACACAGCGGTACAACATAACAGTCCTGGGGTACACAGCGGTACAACATAACAGTCCTGAGGTACACAGCGGTACAACATAACAGTCCTGAGGTACACAGCGGTACAACATAACAGTCCTGGGGTACACAGCGGTACAACATAACAGTCCTGAGGTACACAGCGGTACAACATAACTGTCCTGAGGTACACAGCGGTACAACATAACTGTCCTGAGGTACACAGCGGTACAACATAACTGTCCTGAGGTACACAGCGGTACAACATAACAGTCCTGGGGAACACAGCGGTACAACATAACAGTCCTGGGGAACACAGCGGTACAACATAACAGTCCTGGGGTACACAGCGGTACAACATAACAGTCCTGAGGTACACAGCGGTACAACATAACAGTCCTGAGGTACACAGCGGTACAACATAACAGTCCTGGGGTACACAGCGGTACAACATAACAGTCCTGAGGTACACAGCGGTACAACATAACTGTCCTGAGGTACACAGCGGTACAACATAACTGTCCTGAGGTACACAGCGGTACAACATAACAGTCCTGAGGTACACAGCGGTACAACATAACTGTCCTGAGGTACACAGCGGTACAACATAACAGTCCTGAGGTACACAGCGGTACAACATAACAGTCCTGGGGAACACAGCGGTACAACATAACAGTCCTGGGGAACACAGCGGTACAACATAACAGTCCTGGGGTACACAGCGGTACAACATAACAGTCCTGGGGTACACAGCGGTACAACATAACAGTCCTGGGGTACACAGCGGTACAACATAACAGTCCTGGGGTACACAGCGGTACAACATAACAGTCCTGGGGTACACAGCGGTACAACATAACAGTCCTGAGGTACAACATAACAGTCCTGGGGTACACAGCGGTACAACATAACAGTCCTGGGGTACACAGCGGTACAACATAACAGTCCTGGGGTACACAGCGGTACAACATAACAGTCCTGGGGTACACAGCGGTACAACATAACAGTCCTGGGGTACACAGCGGTACAACATAACAGTCCTGGGGTACACAGCGGTACAACATAACAGTCCTGGGGTACACAGCGGTACAACATAACAGTCCTGGGGTACACAGCGGTACAACATAACAGTCCTGAGGTACAACATATCAGTCCTGGGGAACACAGCGGTACAACATAACAGTCCTGGGGTACACAGCGGTACAACATAACAGTCCTGGGGTACACAGCGGTACAACATAACAGTCCTGGGGTACACAGCGGTACAACATAACAGTCCTGAGGTACAACATATCAGTCCTGGGGTACACAGCGGTACAATGTAAGTTCTCAACTGTTGCACAGATCCAGGGCAGAGCTGCTGCTTCACTCCTTTGCTCTTTGTCATGTAAATACTAGTCCTCCAGACTCCACAGCACAAGCCCCCCAACACACAGTGCACCCCCCAATGTACACCCTGCAACCAGAATACACTGCGCAGCCCCTCACAGTACACTGTACAGCCCCCCCTCACACACTGTGCAGCCCCCACATAGTACACTCTGAAGCCCTCCACATACTGTGCAGCACCCCATAGCCCCTCACACACTATGCAGCCCCCACATAGTACACTCTGAAGCCCTCCACATACTGTGCAGCACCCCACAGCCCCTCACACAATATGCAGCCCCCACATAGTACACTCTGAAGCCCTCCACATACTGTGCAGCACCCCACAGCCCCTCACACACTATGCAGCCCCCACATAGTACACTCTGAAGCCCTCCACATACTGTGCAGCACCCCACAGCCCCTCACACTGTGCAGCCCCCCCCCCCCCCACAGCCCCTCACACACTGTGCAGCCCCCCACACACTGTGCAGCCCCCCACACACTGTGCAGCCCCCCACACACTGTGCAGCCCCCCACACACTGTGCAGCCCCCCACAGCCCCTCACACACTGTGCAGCCCCCCACAGCCCCTCACACACTGTGCAGCACCCCACAGCCCCTCACACACTGTGCAGCACCCCACAGCCCCTCACACACTGTGCAGCACCCCACAGCCCCTCACACACTGTGCAGCACCCCACAGCCCCTCACACACTGTGCAGCACCCACATAGTACACTCTGAAGCCCCCCACACACTGTGCAGCACCCCACAGCCCCTCACACACTGTGCAGCACCCCACAGCCCCTCACACACTGTGCAGCCCCCATATAGTACACTCTGAAGCCCCCAAATACTGTGCAGCACCCCACAGCCCCTCACACGCTGTGCAGCACCCCACAGCCCCTCACACGCTGTGCAGCACCCCACAGCCCCTCAGCACCCCACAGCCCCTCACACGCTGTGCAGCACCCCACAGCCCCTCACACGCTGTGCAGCACCCCACAGCCCCTCACACGCTGTGCAGCCCCCACATAGTACACTCTGAAGCCCCCCAAATACTGTGCAGCACCCCACAGCCCCTCACACACTGTGCAGCCCCCACATAGTACACTCTGAAGCCCCCCAAATACTGTGCAGCGCCCCACACACGCTGTGCAGCGCCCCACACACGCTGTGCAGCGCCCCACACACGCTGTGCAGCGCCCCACACACGCTGTGCAGCGCCCCACACACACTGTGCAGCGCCCCACACACACTGTGCAGCGCCCCACACACTGTGCAGCGCCCCACACACTGTGCAGCGCCCCACACACTGTGCAGCGCCCCACAGCCCCTCACACGCTGTGCAGCCCCCACAGCCCCTCACACACTGTGCAGCCCCCACATAGTACACTCTGAAGCCCCCCACATACTGTGCAGCACCCCACAGCCCCTCACACACTGTGCAGCACCCCACAGCCCCTCACACACTGTGCAGCACCCCACAGCCCCTCACACACTGTGCAGCACCCCACAGCCCCTCACACACTGTGCAGCACCCCACAGCCCCTCACACACTGTGCAGCTTCCCCCACATAGTACACTCTGAAGCCCCCAAACACCATACAGCCCCCCCACAGGACACCCCGCAGCCCCCCCCACAGGACACCCCGCAGCCCCCCACAGGACACCCCGCAGCCCCCCGGTCCTCACCTCTCGGCTGCAGTCTCTCAGCTCCTCACTTCCTGTCTGTCTGGCGCTGGCAGCAGATCAGTGCGCGCTGTGAGGCGGCTCCGCTGTGGGTGCGAGAATCTTTTTGTGAAATAGTCCGTGCTCCTGTGGCATTACTGCTGCTGATGCCAGCTGTGCGGGGGAGGGGCGCGGGCACCGCTCATACAGGAGCGGAGGGGGAGACTGGTGCCCGCGGAAGGACACGTGGCTCTGTGCAGGGATGAGCTGCCCATGATGTCAGGGGGTTGGAATGCCTGGCAGCGAGACTGCAGAGAGGCTGGTATGGAGGCTGCTAGGGAGGCTTGGCAGGGATGCTGGCGGTGAGCCTGTGCAGGGAGGCTGCTGGTGAGGCTGGTATGGTGGCTGATGGGGAGGCTGGAGGTGAGGCTGTGCAGAGAGGCTGGTATGGAGGTTGTGCAAGGAGGCTGTGGAGGGAGGCTGGAGGTGAGGCTGTGGAGGGAGGCTGGAGGTGAGGCTGTACAGGGAGGCTGCTGGTGAGGCTGTGGAGGGAGGCTGGAGGTGAGGCTGTACAGGGAGGCTGCTGGTGAGGCTGTGCAAAGAGGCTGTGGAGGGAGGCTGTGCAGGGAGGCTGGCGGTGAAGCTGTGCATGGAGGTTGTGCAGGGAGGCTGGGGTTGAGGCTGTGCATGGAGATTGTGCAGGGAGGCTGGTGGTGAGGCTGTGCATGGAGGTTGTGCAGGGAGGCTGGCAGTGCAACTGTGCAGGGAGGCTGGCGGTGCGGCTGTGCAGGGAGGCTGGCGGTGCGGCTGTGCAGGGAGGCTGGCGGTGAAGCTGTGCATGGAGGTTGGGCAGGGAGGCTGGTATGGTGGCTGTCCGTGAGGCTGTGCAGAGAGGCTGGTATGGAGGTTTTGCATGGAGGCTGCTGGTGAGGCTGTGGAGGGAGGCTGGAGGTGAGGCTATGCAGAGAGGCTGGTGGTGAGGCTGTGCAGGGAGGTTGTGCATGCAGGTTGTGCAGGGAGGCTGGTGGTGCGGCTGTGCAGGGAGGCTGGTGGTGCGGTTCTGCAGGGAGGTTGTGCAGGGAGGCTGGCAGTGCAGGGAGGCTGGCGGTGAAGCTATGCATGGAGGTTGTGCAGGGAGGCTGGCGGTGCGGCTGTGCAGGGAGGCTGGCGGTGAAGCTGTGCAGGGAGGTTGTGCAGGGAGGCTGGCGGTGAGGCTGAGGCTGTGCAGGGAGGCTGGTGGTGAGGCTGTGCATGGAGGTTATGCAGGGAGGCTGGCGGTGCGGCTGTGCAGGGAGGCTGGCGGTGCGGCTGTGCAGGGAGGCTGGCGGTGCGGCTGTGCAGAGAGGCTGGAGGTGAAGCTGTGCAGGGAGGCTGGAGGTGAGGCTGTGCATGGAGGCTGGCGGTGAGGCTGTGCAGAGAGGCTGGAGGTGAAGCTGTGCAGGGAGGCTGGAGGTGAGGCTGTGCAGGGAGGCTGGCGGTGAAGCTGTGCATGGAGGTTGTGCAGGGAGGTTGTGCAGGGAGGCTGGCGGTGCGGCTGTGCAGGGAGGCTGGCGGTGAAGCTGTGCAGGGAGGCTGGTGGTGGGGCTGTGCATGGTGGTTGTGCAGGGAGGCTGGCGGTGCGGCTGTGCAGGGAGGCTGGCGGTGCGGCTGTGCAGGGAGGCTGGCAGTGAGGCTGTGCAGGGAGGCTGGCGGTGTAGCTGTGCAGGGAGGCTGGCGGTGAGGCTGTGCAGGGAGGCTGGAGGTGAAGCTGTGCATGGAGGCTGGCGGTGAAGCTGTGCATGGAGGCTGGCGGTGAAGCTGTGCATGGAGGCTGGCGGTGAGGCTGTGCAGGGAGGCTGGCGGTGAGGCTGTGCAGGGAGGCTGGCGGTGAAGCTGTGCAGGGAGGCTGGCGGTGCGGCTGTGCAGGGAGGCTGGCGGTGCGGCTGTGCAGGGAGGCTGGCGGTGCGGCTGTGCAGGGAGGCTGGCGGTGAGGCTGTGCAGGGAGGCTGGCGGTGAAGCTGTGCAGGGAGGCTGGCGGTGAAGCTGTGAGGGGAGGCTGGCGGTGAAGCTGTGCAGGGAGGCTGGCGGTGAAGCTGTGCAGGGAGGCTGGCAGTGAGGGTGGCGGTGAGGCTGTGCAGGGAGGCTGGCGGTGAAGCTGTGCATGGAGGCTGGCGGTGAAGCTGTGCAGGGAGGCTGGCGGTGCGGCTGAGCAGGGAGGCTGGCGGTGAGGGTGGCGGTGAGGCTGTGCAGGGAGGCTGGCGGTGAAGCTGTGCAGGGAGGCTGGCGGTGAAGCTGTGCATGGAGGCTGGCGGTGAGGCTGTGCAGGGAGGCTGGCGGTGAGGCTGTGCATGGAGGCTGACGGTGAAGCTGTGCAGGGAGGCTGACGGTGAAGCTGTGCAGGGAGGCTGACGGTGAAGCTGTGCAGGGAGGCTGGCGGTGCGGCTGTGCAGGGAGGCTGGCGGTGAGGCTGTGCAGGGAGGCTGACGGTGAAGCTGTGCAGGGAGGCTGGCGGTGCGGCTGTGCAGGGAGGCTGGCGGTGAGGCTGTGCAGGGAGGCTGACGGTGAAGCTGTGCAGGGAGGCTGGCGGTGCGGCTGTGCAGGGAGGCTGGCAGTGAGGGTGGCGGTGAGGCTGTGTAGGGAGGCTGGCGGTGAAGCTGTGCAGGGAGGCTGGCGGTGCGGCTGTGCAGGGAGGCTGGCGGTGCGGCTGTGCAGGGAGGCTGGCGGTGCTGGGACAGCTGCTCTCCAGGCTGCAGAGAGATAGAGGAGCAGTGCTGTCACTCCGCCACCTGGGATGCTGGGACTTGTGGTTCCCTGCAGGTTTTCCAGCATATAGCTGCTTCCATTATGGGCGAGTTCTTACATTTTGATCACTTTCTGGAGGGGCCGTACCTGAATAACTCCCTGCACCTTATGGGTTAAATACCTTTATACATCGATAGATCGGACACTTCCAGAGGCCGAATAAACTTTCATCTTTCCTATTTCATTTTTTACCTATGATAAAGGGGGACACGAAGGTTTCTGCAGATTTTTAGGTACTTTTAGAAGTTTTGTTTTTTACACCTTTTTTTTTTTAGTTCTTCTGGAAATCTGAACCTGCGACCTCCTGTTCAATATTCAGCATTATCCGGGCTTCAGGCTCCAAGGCAGCATTGATGGGGCTTTCTGTAGACCCCCTGGGGTGGCAGCCAATCAGCGCCCTGTGATATGGCTGCATTGGGAGCCTGAACGTAGAGACCCCCGGGAAAGCGTTACGTAAAACTCGGTAGGGTTAAACATCAGGAATGATCACGGCTGCTAGAGGCAGGTGGCGGCTGTGTAACACTGCTCCATACACCCCGATGTGCTCCGTCACCTAATAGTATGACATGGAGTAGGAAAGGGTTAACATTTAAACAGAAGAGAACATTGCATCATTCCAGACCCCCCTCCCGGGTAGCGTGATGGCCCCCTGTTCTTCCCCCTGGTGTGTCCCCTATTCTGTCGTCTGGTCTACTCACTGTTCTGTCCACTGGTCTACCCCCTAGTGTGCCCCTTGATGTACCCTCTGGTCTGCCCCTTGGTATGCCACTTCTCTGCCCTCTGGTGTCTTCCCTGGATTTCCCCCTTTTATGCCTCCTTATGTGTCCCTATTCTGTTGCCTGGTCTTCCCCCTGCTCTTCCCCTGGTCTGCCACTTGGTGCCCTCTTAGCGTGCCCTCTGGTATTCTCCCTGGTGTGCCCTCTTGTCTTCCCCCTAATGTTCCCCTTGGTGCCCCCCTGGTCTTCTCCCTGGGGTAACCTCTGGTCTTCCCTCTGGTGTGCCCCCTGCTCTGCACCCTTATGTGTCTTCTGGTTATCCCCCTGGTCTTCCCCCAGATGTGCCCCCTTGTGTGTCTTTTAATGTACCCCTTGGTGTGTCCCCTATTCTGTTGCCTGGTCTTCCCCCGATCTGCTCCTTGGTGTCCCCATGATATGTCCTCAGGTCTACCCCTTGTTCTGTCCCTTAGTGTGTTCCCTGGTCTGCCCCTGCTCTACCCCTTGGTCTTCCCCCTACTCTTCTCCCTGGTCTTCCCTCTGGTGTGCCCCCCTGATTCCCCCCAGTCTGCCCTCTGGTGTGCTCCCTGGTCTGCCATCTGGTCTTTCCTCTAATGTTCCCCTGATATCCCCCCAGTCTTGCCCTGGTCTGCCCCTTCTTGCCCCACTGGTGTGTTCCCTGGTCTTTCCTCTGCTATTCCTCTGGTCTTCCCTCTAATGTTCCCCTGATGTGCCCCCTAGTCTTGCCCTGCTCTGCCCTCTGGTCTTTTCTATGTTGTGCCCTCTTGGTGTGCCCTCTGGTCTTTTCTATGTTGTGCCCCTCTGGTGTGCCCTCTGGTCTTCCCTCTGGTGTGCCCCTCTGGTGCGCCCTCTGGTCTTCCCTCTGGTGTGCCCCCCTGGTGCGCCCTCTGGTCTGCTCCTGGTGTGCCCCCCTGGTGTGCCCTCTGGTATTCCCTCTGTTGTGCACCCCTGGTGTGCCCTCTGGTCTTCCCTCTGGTGTGCCCCCCTGGTGCGCCCTCTGGTCTACCCACTGCTGTGCCCCCCTGGTGCACCCTCTGGTCTTCCCTCTGGTGTGCCCCCCTGGTCTTCCCTCTGTTGTGCCCCCCTGGTGCACCCTCTGGTCTACCCACTGAGGTGCCCCCCTGGTGCACCCTCTGGTCTTCCCTCTGGTCTTCCCTCTGGTCTTCCGTCTGGTGTGCCCCCCTGGTGCGCCCTCTGGTCTACCCACTGAGGTGCCCCCCTGGTGCACCCTCTGGTCTTCCCTCTGGTGTTCCATCTGGTCTTCCCTCTGGTGTGCCCCCCTGGTGTGCCCTCTGGTCTTCCCACTGTGTGCCCCCATGGTGTGCCCTCTGGTCTTCCCTCTGGTGTGCCCCCCTGGTGCGCCCTCTGGTCTTCCCCCTGGTGCACCCTCTGGTCTTCCCTCTGGTGTGCCCCCCTGGTGCGCCCTCTGGTCTGCTCCTGGTGTGCCCTCTGGTCTTCCCACTGTTGTGCCCCCATGGTGCGCCCTCTGGTCTTCCCTCTGGTGTGCCCTCTGGTCTTCCCTCTGGTGTGCCCTCTGGTCTTCCCTCTGGTGTGCCCTCTGGTCTTCCCTCTGGTGTGCCCTCTGGTCTTCCCTCTGGTGTGCCCTCTGGTCTTCCCTCTGGTGTGCCCTCTGGTCTTCCCTCTGGTGTGCCCTCTGGTCTTCCCTCTGGTGTGCCCTCTGGTCTTCCCTCTGGTGTGCCCTCTGGTCTTCCCTCTGGTGTGCCCTCTGGTCTTCCCTCTGGTGTGCCCTCTGGTCTTCCCTCTGGTGTGCCCTCTGGTCTTCCTTCTGGTCTTCCTTCTGGTCTTCCCTCTGGTCTTCCCTCTGGTGCGCTGTCTGGTGTGCCCCCTGGTGTGCCCTCTGGTCTTCCCTCTGGTTTTCCGTCTGGTGTGCCCTCTGGTTTTCCGTCTGGTGTGCCCTCAGGTCTTCCCTCTCGTGTGCCCTCTGGTCTTCCTTTTGGTCTTCCCTCTGCTCTTCCCTCTGGTGCGCCGTCTGGTGTGCCCCCTGGTGTGCCCTCTGGTTTTCCCTCTGGTCTTCCCTCTGATTTTCCGTCTGGTGTGCCCTCTGGTTTTCCCTCTGGTGTGCCCTCTGGTCTTCCCTCTGGTGTGCCCTCTGGTCTTCCCTCTGGTGTGCCCTCTGGTCTTCCTTCTGGTCTTCCTTCTGGTCTTCCCTCTGGTCTTCCCTCTGGTGCGCTGTCTGGTGTGCCCCCTGGTGTGCCCTCTGGTCTTCCCTCTGGTTTTCCGTCTGTTGTGCCCTCAGGTCTTCCCTCTGGTTTTCCCTCTGGTTTTCCGTCTGGTGTGCCCTCAGGTCTTCCCTCTGGTGTGCCCTCTGGTTTTCCCTCTGGTTTTCCCTCTGGTCTTCCCTCTGGTGTGCCCCCCTGGTGTGCCCTCTGGTTTTCCCTCTGGTGCGCTCTCTGGTGTGCCCTCTGGTCTTCCCCCTTGTGTGCCCTCTGGTGTGCCCTCTGGTGTGCCCTCTGGTGTGCCCTCTGGTCTTCCCTCTGGTGTGTCCTCTGGTCTTCCCTCTGGTGTGCCCTCTGGTCTTCCCTCTGGTGCGCTCTCTGGTGTGCCCTCTGGTCTTCCCCCTGGTGTGCCCTCTGGTGTGCCCTCTGGTCTTCCCTCTGGTGTGCCCCCCTGGTCTTCCCTCTGGTGTGCCCTCTGGTCTTCCCTCTGGTGTGCCCCCTGGTGCGCCCTCTGGTCTTCCCTATGGTGTGCCCCCCTGGTGTGCCCTCTGGTTTTCCCTCTGGTGCGCTCTCTGGTGTGCCCTCTGGTGTGCCCTCTGGTGTGCCCTCTGGTGTGCCCTCTGGTGTGCCCCCTTGTGTGTCCTCTGGTCTTCCCCCTGGTGTGTCCTCTGGTGTGCCCTCTGGTCTTCCCTCTGGTGTGCCCTCTGGTCTTCCCTCTGGTGTGCCCTCTGGTCTTCCCTCTGGTGTGCCCTCTGGTCTTCCCTCTGGTGTGCCCCCCTGGTCTTCCCTCTGGTGTGCCCCCCTGGTCTTCCCTCTGGTGTGCCCCCCTGGTCTTCCCTCTGGTGTGCCCTCTGGTCTTCCCTCTGGTGTGCCTTCCTGGTGTGCCCTCTGGTCTTCCCTCTGGTGTGCCCCCCTGGTGCGCCCTCTGGTCTTCCCTCTGGTGCGCCCTCTGGTCTTCCCTTTGGTGCACCCTCTGATCTTCCCTCTGGTGCGCCCTCTGGTCTTCCCTCTGGTGCGCCCTCTGGTCTTCCCTCTGGTGCGCCCTCTGGTCTTCCCTCTGGTGCGCCCTCTGGTCTTCCCTCTGGTCTTCCCTCTGGTCTTCCCTCTGGTGCGCCCTCTGGTCTTCCCTCTGGTGCGCCCTCTGGTCTTCCCTCTGGTCTTCCCTCTGGTGCGCCCTCTGGTCTTCCCTCTGGTGTGCCCTCTGGTGTGCCCTCTGGTCTGCCCTCTGGTGCGCCCTCTGGTCTTCCCTCTGGTCTTCCCTCTGGTGTGCCCTCTGGTCTTCCCTCTGGTGTGCCCTCTGGTCTTCCCTCTGGTCTTCCCACTGGTCTTCCCTCTGGTCTTCCCTCTGGTCTTCCCTCTGGTCTTCCCTCTGGTCTTCCCTCTGGTCTTCCCTCTGGTCTTCCCTCTGGTCTTCCCTCTGGTCTTCCCTCTGGTGTGCCCTCTGGTCTTCCCTCTGGTCTTCCCTCTGGTCTTCCCTCTGGTCTTCCCTCTGGTCTTCCCTCTGGTGCGCTCTCTGGTGCGCTCTCTGGTGTGCCCTCTGGTCTTCCCTCTGGTGTGCCTTCTGGTGCGCCCTCTGGTCTTCCCTCTGGTGCGCCCTCTGGTCTTCCCTCTGGTGCGCCCTCTGGTCTTCCCTCTGGTGTGCCATCTGGTCTTCCCTCTAGTGCGCTCTCTGGTGTGCCCTCCTGGTCTTCCCTCTGGTCTTCCCTCTGGTCTTCCCTCTGGTGTGGCCTCTGGTCTTCCCTCTGGTCTTCCCTCTGGTGATCCCTCTGGTGATCCCTCTGGTCTTCCCTCTGGTGTGCCCTCTGGTCTTCCCTCTGGTGTGCCCTCTGGTCTTCCCTCTGGTGTGCCCTCTGGTCTTCCCTCTGGTGTGCCCTCTGGTCTTCCCTCTGGTGTGCCCTCTGGTGTGCCCTCTGGTTTTCCCTCTGGTCTTCCCTCTGGTCTTCCCTCTGGTCTTCCCTCTGGTCTTCCCTCTGGTCTTCCCTCTGGTCTTCCCTCTGGTCTTCCCTCTGGTCTTCCCACTGGTCTTCCCTCTGGTCTTCCCTCTGGTCTTCCCTCTGGTGTGCCCTCTGGTCTTCCCTCTGGTGTGCCCTCTGGTCTTCCCTCTGGTGTGCCCTCTGGTGTGCCCTCTGGTGTGCCCTGTGGTCTTCCCTCTGGTGCGCTCTCTGGTGCGCTCTCTGGTGTGCCCTCTGGTGTGCCATCTGGTCTTCCCTCTGGTGCGCTCTCTGGTGTGCCCTCTGGTCTTCCCTCTGGTCTTCCCTCTGGTCTTCCCTCTGGTGCGCTCTCTGGTGTGCCCTCTGGTCTTCCCTCTGGTCTTCCCTCTGGTCTTCCCTCTGGTGTGCCCTCTGGTGTGCCCTCTGGTGTGCCCTCTGGTCTTCCCTCTGGTCTTCCCTCTGGTGTGCCCTCTGGTGTGCCCTCTGGTCTTCCCTCTGGTCTTCCCTCTGGTCTTCCCTCTGGTCTTCCCTCTGGTCTTCCCTCTGGTCTTCCCTCTGGTCTTCCCTCTGGTCTTCCCTCTGGTCTTCCCTCTGGTCTTCCCTCTGGTCTTCCCTCTGGTCTTCCCTCTGGTCTTCCCTCTGGTCTTCCCTCTGGTGCGCTCTCTGGTCTTCCCTCTGGTGTGCCCTCTGGTGTGCCCTCTGGTCTTCCCTCTGGTCTTCCCTCTGGTCTTCCCTCTGGTCTTCCCTCTGGTGTGCCCTCTGGTCGTCCCTCTGGTGGGCCCCCCTGGTCTTCCCTCTGGTCTTCCCTCTGGTCTTCCCTCTGGTCTTCCCTCTGGTGTGCCCCCCTGGTGTGCCCTCTGCTGTGCCCCCCTGGTGTGCCCCCCTGGTGTGCCCTCTTGTCTGCCCCTCTGGTGGCCCCCCTGGTGTAGTCTCTGGTGTGCCCCCCTAGTGTGCCCTCACAGGCAGCTCTGACTTCTGATGATGACTCTGCCCCTGAACTATGCGCTCCACATTGCTGGGAGATTGCTCATTGTTTACACACCGCACCACTCTCCGCAGTGGCGTAATGTGGGGCAGGGAGACACCAAGCACCACACTATATGGTGGCAGAACACTTCACTCCCCCAAACCTACTGTGCTGTTCCGGTGGGGCCCAGCCAGTGCCCACCAAGTGACCTACAAGTTCAGATGTCTGGGGCGGCAGTCCTGTCACCGCCGCTGTGCCTTAGGTGCATATGAAGAGCGCAGAAGCCCATGAAAATCTGATCTACACTGCTGCGCTCTGCATAGGCAACCACTGAAACGATAATGCCTGCACTCTGCTTTCCCTAAGTAACTTGACTCCAAACTTGTAATATTTGGTGACTGCTGCTGAAGATAAGAGTCTCCTGTAATAAAAGAAAAAGAAGATCTAAGAACCGAAAAATAATCTTCATGTTTTTATGTGGTTTTTTTTCTAATCACAAATACAATACGGACCAGTACCCGGGGTGGGGAGAGTGCTGGGGCTGAGGACGCTCATATGGACCAGTACCCGAGGTGGGGAGAGTGCTGGGGCTGAGGATGCTCATACGGACCAGTACCCGAGGTGGCGAGAGTGCTGGGGCTGAGGACGCTCATATGGACCAGTACCCGAGGTGGGGAGAGTGCTGGGGCTGAGGACGCTCATACGGACCAGTACCCGGGGTGGGGAGAGTGCTGGGGCTGAGGACGCTCATATGGACCAGTACCCGGGGTGGGGATAGTGCTGGGGCTGAGGACGCTCATACGGACCAGTACCCGGGGTGGGGAGAGTGCTGGGGCTGAGGACGCTCATACGGACCAGTACCCAAGGTGGGGAGAGTGCTGGGGCTGAGGACGCTCATATGGACCAGTACCCGGGGAGGGGGGAGTGGTGGGGCTGAGGACGCTCATATGGACCAGTACCCGGGGTGGGGGGAGTGCTGGGGCTGAGGACGCTCATACGGACCAGTACCCGGGGTGGGGATAGTGCTGGGGCTGAGGACATATGGACCAGTACCCGAGGTGGGGATAGTGCTGGAGCTGAGGACACCCATACTGACCAGTACCCGGGGTGGGGAGAGTGCTGGGGCTGAGGACTCTCATATGGACCAGTACCCGGGGTGGCGAGAGTGCTGGGGCTGAGGACGCTCATATGGACCAGTACCCGAGGTGGGGAGAGTGCTGGGGCTGAGGACGCTCATACGGACCAGTACCCGGGGTGGGGAGAGTGCTGGGGCTGAGGACGCTCATATGGACCAGTACCCGGGGTGGGGATAGTGCTGGGGCTGAGGACGCTCATACGGACCAGTACCCGGGGTGGGGAGAGTGCTGGGGCTGAGGACGCTCATACGGACCAGTACCCAAGGTGGGGAGAGTGCTGGGGCTGAGGACGCTCATATGGACCAGTACCCGGGGAGGGGGGAGTGGTGGGGCTGAGGACGCTCATATGGACCAGTACCCGGGGTGGGGGGAGTGCTGGGGCTGAGGACGCTCATACGGACCAGTACCCGGGGTGGGGATAGTGCTGGGCCTGAGGACATATGGACCAGTACCCGAGGTGGGGATAGTGCTGGAGCTGAGGACACCCATACTGACCAGTACCCGGGGTGGGGAGAGTGCTGGGGCTGAGGACTCTCATATGGACCAGTACCCGGGGTGGCGAGAGTGCTGGGGCTGAGGACGCTCATATGGACCAGTACCCGAGGTGGGGAGAGTGCTGGGGCTGAGGACGCTCATATGGACCAGTACCTGAGGTGGGGAGAGTGCTGGGGCTGAGGACGCTCATATGGACCAGTACCCGAGGTGGGGAGAGTGCTGGGGCTGAGGACGCTCATACGGACCAGTACCCGAGGTGGGGAGAGTGCTGGGGCTGATGACGCTCGTACGGACCAGTACCCGGGGTAGGGATAGTGCTGGGGCTGACGCTCATACGGACCAGTACCCGGGGTGGGGAGAGTGCTGGGGCTGACGCTCATACGGACCAGTACCCGAAGTGGGGAGAGTGCTGGGGCTGAGGGACACTCATACGGACCAGTACCCGGGGTGGGGAGAGTGCTGGGGCTGAGGACGCTCATATATGGACCAGTACCCGGGGTGGGGATAGTGCTGGGGCTGAGGACACTCATACGGACCAGTACCCGGGGTGAGGAGAGTGCTGGGGCTGAGGACGCTCATACGGACCAGTACCTAGGGTGGGGATAGTGCTGGGGCTGAGGATGCTTATACGGACCAGTACCCAGGGTGGGGAGAGTGCTGGGGCTGACGACACTCATATGGACCAGTACCCGGGGTGGGGAGAGTGCTGGGGCTTAGGACACTCATATGGACCAGTACCTGGGGTTGGGAGAGTGCTGGGGCTGAGGACGCTCATATGGACCAGTACCCGGGTGGGGAGAGTGCTGGGGCTGAGGACACTCATATGGACCAGTACCCGGGGTGGGGAGAGTGCTGGGGCTGAGGACGCTCATATGGACCAGTACTGGGGGTGGGGGGAGTGCTGGGGCTGAGGACACTCATATGGACCAGTACTAGGGGTGGGGAGAGTGCTGGGGCTGAGGACGCTTATACAGG